>NC_042957.1:79092734-79377734 GCF_901001165.1 Salmo trutta | reverse complement strand
GGAGGCAGTTGAGGGCCATGGATAGAGACAGAGGAGGCAGTTGAGGGCCATGGATAGAGACAGAGGAGGCAGTTGAGGGCCATGGATAGAGACAGAGGAGGCAGTTGAGGGCCATGGATAGAGACAGAGGAGGCAGTTGAGGGCCATGGATAGAGACAGAGGAGGCAGTTGAGGGCCATGGATAGAGACAGAGGAGGCAGTTGAGGGCCATGGATAGAGACAGAGGAGGCAGTTGAGGGCCATGGATAGAGACAGAGGAGGCAGTTGAGGGCCATGGATAGAGACAGAGGAGGCAGTTGAGGGCCATGGATAGAGACAGAGGAGGCAGTTGAGGGCCATGGATAGAGACAGAGGAGGCAGTTGAGGGCCATGGATAGAGACAGAGGAGGCAGTTGAGGGCCATGGATAGAGACAGAGGAGGCAGTTGAGGGCCATGGATAGAGACAGAGGAGGCAGTTGAGGGCCATGGATAGAGACAGAGCTATACAGTTTATATTTAGATTATGGAGTAAACATGCAGAAAGCTGTCAGTTCTATTTATGTCACTGTCACTAACGACACTGATGAACTGTTGGGTTTGTAAAATGATTTTGGCATATTACAGAAGGATCTATATTTCCTGTGACACTGTAAGTATGCTAAATGACTAAAATGTACATCTAAAATGTAGAAATAGTTACAGTAGTGGTAGTAGTAGCAGTAGTAGCAATAGTCGCAGTAGTAGCGGTAGTAGTAGTAGTAGTAGTAGTAGCAATAGTAGCAGTAGTAGTAGTAGTAGCAGTAGCAGTAGCAGTAGCAGTAGTAGCAGTAGTAGCAATAGTCGCAGTAGTAGCAGTAGTAGTAGTAGTAGTAGTAGTAGTTGCAGTGGTAGTAGTGGTAGTAGTAGCATTAGTAGTAGTAGTAGCAATAGTAGTAGTAGTAGTAGTAGTAGTAGTAGCAATAGTAGTAGTAGTAGTAGTATTAGTAGCAATAGTAGCAGTAGTAGTAGCAGTGGTAGTGGTAGTAGTAGTGGTAGCAGTAGTAGTAGTAGTAGCAGTAGCAGTAGTAGCAATAGTAGCAGTAGTAGTGGTAGTCGTAGTAGTAGTAGTAGTAGCAATAGTAGCAGTAGTAGTAGTAGTGGTAGTAGTAGTAGTAGTAGTGGTAGTGGTAGTAGTAGTAGTAGTAGTAGCAATAGTAGCAGTAGTAGTAGTGGTAGTAGTAGTAGCAAAGTAGCAGTAGTGGTAGTAGTAGCAGTAGTAGTAGTAGTAGTAGCAATAGTAGCAGTAGTAGTAGTGGTAGTAGTCGTGGTAGTAGTAGTAGTAGCAGTAGCAGTAGTAGTAGTAGTAGTAGTAGCAATAGTAGCAGTACTAGTAGTAGTAGTAGCAGTAGTAGTAGTAGCAGTGGTAGTGGTAGTAGTAGTAGTGGTAGTAGTAGCAGTAGTAGTAGTAGTAGCAGTAGTAGCAGTATTAGTAGTAGTAGCAATAGTAGCAGTAGTAGTAGTAGTAGCAGTAGTAGCAGTATTAGTAGTAGTAGCAATAGTAGCAGTAGTAGTAGCAGTACTAGTAGTAGTAGTAGTGGTAGTAGTAGTAGTAGCAGTAGTAGTAGTGGTAGTAGTAGTAGTAGCAGTAGTAGTAGCAGTACTAGTAGTAGTAGTAGTGGTAGTAGTAGTAGTAGCAGTAGTAGCAATAGTAGCAGCAGTAGTAGTAGTAGTAGTAGTGGTAGTAGTAGCAGTAGTAGTAGTGGTAGTAGTAGTAGTAGCAGTAGTTGTAGCAGTAGTGGTAGTAGTGGTAGTGGTAGTAGTGGTAGTAGTAGTAGTAGTAGCAGCAGTAGTAGCAATAGTAGCAGTAGCAGCAGCAGTAGTAGTATAAGTAGTAGTAGTAGTAGTAGTTGTAGTAGTAGTAGTGGTAGTGGTAGTAGTGGTAGTGGTAGTAGTAGTAGTAGTAGTAGCAGCAGTAGTAGCAATAGTAGCAGTAGCAGCAGCAGTAGTAGTATAAGTAGTAGTAGTAGTAGTAGTAGTTGTAGTAGTAGTAGTGGTAGTATTGGTAGTATTGGTAGTGGTATTAAACTCAGCAATAAAAGAAACATCCTCTCACTGTCAACTGCGTTTATTTTCAGCAAATTTAACATGTGTAAATATTTGTATGAACATAAGATTCAACAACTGAGACATAAACTAAACAAGTTCCAAAATGGAATAATGTGTCCGTGAACAAGGGGGGGTGTAAAGCTCATTCATTCAATAATAAACGCGAATCTGACCATCACCTCTAGTGAGACAAAACCGCGACTCATCAGTGAAGAGCACTTTTTGCCAGTCCTGTCTGGTCCAGTGACGGTGGGTTTGTGCCCATAGGGCGACGTTGTTGCTGGTGATGTCTGGTGAGGACCTGCCTTACAACAGGCCTACACGCCCTCAGTCCAGCCTCTCTCAGCCTATTGCGGACAGTCTGAGCACTGATGGAGGGATTGTGCGTTCCTGTGCGTTCTTGTTGCCATCCTGTACCTGTCCCACCGGTGTGATGTTCGGATGTACCGATCCTGAGCAGGTGTTGTTAAATGTGGTCTGCCACTGCAAGGACGATCAGATATCCGTCCTGTCTCCCTGTAGCGCTGCCTTAAGCGTCTCACAGTACGGACATTGCATTTTATTGCCCTGGCCACATCTGCAGTCCTCATGACTCCTTGCAACATGCCTAAGGCACGTTCATGCAGATGAGCAGGGACCCTGGGCATCTTTCTGTTGGGGTTTTTCAGAGTCAGTAGAAAGCCCTCTTTAGTGTCCTAAGTTTTCATAACTGTGACCTTAATTGCCTACCGTCTGTAAGCTGTTAGTGTCTTAACGACCGTTCCACAGGTGCATGTTCATTAATTGTTTATGGTTCATTGAACAAGCAGTGTTTAAACCTTTTACAATGAAGATCTGTGAAGTTATTTGGATTTTTACAAATTATCTTTGAAAGACAGGGTCCTGGAAAAGGGACTTTTCTTTTTTTGCAGAGTGTAGTAGTGGTGGTAGTAGTGGTAGTGGTGGTAGTAGTGGTAGTGGTGGTAGTAGTGGTAGTGGTGGTAGTAGTGGTAGTGGTGGTAGTAGTGGTAGTGGTGGTAGTAGTGGTAGCGGTAGTAGTAGTGGTGGTAGTAGTAGTAGTAGTAGTAGTAGTGGTAGTGGTGGCAGTAGTAGTAGTAGTAGTAGTGGTAGTGGTAGCAGTAGTAGTAGTAGTAGTAGTGGTAGTGGTAGCAGTAGTAGTAGTAGTGGTAGTGGTAGCAGTAGTAGTAGTAGTAGTAGTGGTAGTGGTAGCAATAGTAGTAGTAGTAGTAGTAGTAGTAGTAGTGGTGGTGGTAGTGGTGGCAGTAGTACTACTAGTAGTAGTAGTAGTGGTGGTGGTACTAGTAGTAGTAGTAGTAGTAGGGGTGGTAGTAGTAGTAGTAACAGTAGTGGTAATAGTAGTGGTAGTAGTGGGGGTGGTACTACTAGTAGTAGTAGTAGTAGTAGTAGTAGCAGCAGTAGTGGTAATAGTAGTAGTAGTAGTGGTAGTAGTGAGGGTGGTGGTAGTAGTGGTGGTGGTACTAGTAGTAGTGGGGGTGGTGGTAGTAGTAGTAGTAGTAGTAGTAGGGGTGGTAGTAGTAGTAGTAGTAGTAGTAGCAGTAGTGGTGGTAGTAGTAGTAGTAGTAGTGGTAGTAGTGGGGGTGGTGGTAGTAGTGGTGGTAGTAGTAGTAGTAGTAGTAGTAGTAGTAGGGGTGGTAGTAGTAGTAGCATTGATAAAACGTGGGTGAATGATGCATCTTGCCGTAGAGATCTGTCATTTACAAAATTACACTGATTGGTCCAATGGGGGCTCTGCATCATTCGTGGGGGACAACATGTTTCCTGTTGCCTTGTTTTTTCTGGTATCGATTATTTCCTGCTTGATACACAATTATTATGCTAGTTGAGGAACTAATCCTGGGACTAACATCATTCCAACTAACTATAGAGAGAGCTCACAACTCCAACAAGTAGCTTAAATGGAAAAATGTGCTCAGCAATGTTCAAAAGCCAAGTTACTGGAACCAGGCGGAACCCACCGCCACTTATCGTTTCCCCTCGGTCATATTTGACTGTTACACTGGTTTGGCACATGAATCACTGTTGAGAACATCCTGGAGTACATTTTACAAAGTGTTTCTCATACAGGTAAATGTTATTTTGTGTTATCAAGCATTTTGATGAAATGTTAGATATGTCTACTAGCGTGTCATCAACATGTTTTTGTTTTGGACTCTATTTAAATGAAATCCACCGGAATTGTACTAGCTACTGTGCTAACGTTAGCTGGCTGGGTAACCAAGAGGCATGTGCACCCAGTGGCTGTATAACTAGCTAGAGTACGTGTGCACCACTTCTGACACGCGATCGCTAAAATTGGTGGATCTCGGGACTCTGCTGCTTTGTAAAATGTTTTAGAAATGTCCGTATTAACATTAATTCAATTGTCCTTGTCACATCCAGAGCATCATGCTTGCGGGGAGATGAGGACGTATATAATAACTACCCTATGAAACTGTCCAGAGATTTAATCAGTCCCATAAGTCCTGCAGATATACTATCTCACTATAAGTCCTACAGATATACTATCTCACTATAAGTCCTACAGATATACTATCTCACTATAAGTCCTACAGATATACTATGTCTCTATAAGTCCTACAGATATACTATGTCTCTATAAGTCCTACAGAAATACTATGTCTCTATAAGTCCTACAGATATACTATCTCACTATAAGTCCTACAGATATACTATCTCACTATAAGTCCTACAGATATACTATCTCACTATAAGTCCTACAGATATACTATGTCTCTATAAGTCCTACAGATATACTATGTCTCTATAAGTCCTACAGATATACTATCTCACTATAAGTCCTACAGATATACTATGTCTCTATAAGTCCTACAGATATACTATCTCACTATAAGTCCTACAGATATACTATGTCTCTATAAGTCCTACAGATATACTATGTCGCTATAAGGCCTACAGATATACTATGTCTCTATAAGTCCTACAGATATACTATGTCGCTATAAGTCCTGCAGATATACTATCTCACTATAAGTCCTACAGATATACTATGTCTCTATAAGTCCTACAGATATACTATCTCACTATAAGTCCTACAGATATACTATCTCACTATAAGTCCTACAGATATACTATGTCTCTATAAGTCCTACAGATATACTATGTCGCTATAAGTCCTACAGATATACTATGTCGCTATAAGTCCTACAGATATACTATGTCGCTATAAGTCCTACAGATATACTATGTCGCTATAAGGCCTACAGATATACTATGTCTCTATAAGTCCTACAGATATACTATGTCGCTATAAGGCCTACAGATATACTATCTCACTATAAGTCCTACAGATATACTATCTCACTATAAGTCCTACAGATATACTATGTCTCTATAAGTCCTACAGATATACTATGTCGCTATAAGTCCTACAGATATACTATGTCGCTATAAGTCCTACAGATATACTATGTCGCTATAAGTCCTACAGAGATAGCTTTTTTATTTATTTTATTTTATTGAACCTTTATTTAAATAGGCAAGTCAGTTAAAAGCAAATTCTTATTTACAATGACGGCCACCCCGGCCAAACCCGGACGACGCTGGGCCAATTGTGTGCTGCCCTATGGGACTCCCAATCATGGCCGGATGTGATACAGCCTGGATTCGAACCAGGGACTGTGGTGACGCCTCTTGCATTGAGATGCAGTGCCTTAGACCACTGCTTCACTCGGGAGCCAGTTCATATCCAAGAAAGACCATGACCCATTTAGGTGCTCAGTGGCCCAACGGGAATCCTCGTCCTACTTTAGTTCCACCCAGTACCCTCTTATTTTGACAGTATTGGCCTCCTATGCTCAAAACAACTTAATTTTCTCTCTCATTCCCCTCTCCCTCTGTCAGGTCAGGCTGCGAGGTTGCTGTGATGGCGGTGAAGCTGCAAGGCTTTGAGTTCTGGAAGACCACGCTGAGGGGAGCGCGTTACGTCGTTGCACCCATGGTGGACCAGAGCGAGCTGGCCTGGCGTCTACTGAGCCGTCGCCATGGCGCCGAGCTGTGCTACACGCCCATGCTGCACGCACAGGTGTTTGTACGCGACGCCAACTACAGGAAAGATAACCTGTACGGCGAAGTCTGCCCCGAAGACAGGCCGCTTATTACACAGGTGAGAGAGAGAGACACACAAACACATGCTGACAGAGGAATGGAGTGTCACGGGTAGTATTATTCAACTACAGCTATTAGCCAACCTCTGTGTTTTACCATCACCTCACACCCCGTTTCAGCTAGCCTCTGTGTTTTACCATCACCTCTTACCCCGTTTCAGCTAGCCTCTGTGTTTTACCATCACCTCTCACCCTGTTTCAGCTAGCCTCTGTGTTTTACCATCACCTCTCACCCTGTTTCAGCTAGCCTCTGTGTTTTACCGTCACCTCTACCCCGTTTCAGCTAGCCTCTGTGTTTTACCGTCACCTCTCACCCTGTTTCAGCTAGCCTCTGTGTTTTACCATCACCTCTCACCCTGTTTCAGCTAGCCTCTGTGTTTTACCATCACCTCCTACCCTGTTTCAGCTAGCCTCTGTGTTTTACCATCACCTCACACCCCGTTTCAGCTAGCCTCTGTGTTTTACCATCACCTCACACCCCGTTTCAGCTAGCCTCTGTGCTTTACCATCACCTCTCACCCTGTTTCAGCTAGCCTCTGTGTTTTACCATCACCTCTCACCCTGTTTCAGCTAGCCTCTGTGTTTTACCATCACCTCTCACCCTGTTTCAGCTAGCCTCTGTGCTTTACCATCACCTCCTACCCTGTCTCAGCTAGCCTCTGTGCTTTACCATCACCTCACACCCTGTTTCAGCTAGCCTCTGTGTTTTACCATCACCTCTCACCCTGTTTCAGCTAGCCTCTGAGTTTTACCATCACCTCCTACCCTGTTTCAGCTAGCCTCTGTGTTTTACCATCACCTCTACCCTGTTTCAGCTAGCCTCTGTGTTTTACCATCACCTCCTACCCTGTTTCAGCTAGCCTCTGTGTTTTACCATCACCTCTACCCTGTTTCAGCTAGCCTCTGTGTTTTACCGTCACCTCTCACCCTGTTTCAGCTAGCCTCTGTGTTTTACCATCACCTACTACCCTGTTTCAGCTAGCCTCTGTGTTTTACCATCACCTCTTACCCTGTTTCAGCTAGCCTCTGTGTTTTACCATCACCTCACACCCCGTTTCAGCTAGCCTCTGTGCTTTACCATCACCTCTCACCCCGTTTCAGCTAGCCTCTGTGTTTTACCATCACCTCTCACCCTGTTTCAGCTAGCCTCTGTGTTTTACCATCACCTCTCACCCTGTTTCAGCTAGCCTCTGTGCTTTACCATCACCTCCTACCCTGTCTCAGCTAGCCTCTGTGCTTTACCATCACCTCACACCCTGTTTCAGCTAGCCTCTGTGTTTTACCATCACCTCTCACCCTGTTTCAGCTAGCCTCTGAGTTTTACCATCACCTCCTACCCTGTTTCAGCTAGCCTCTGTGTTTTACCATCACCTCACACCCTGTTTCAGCTAGCCTCTGTGTTTTACCATCACCTCTACCCTGTTTCAGCTAGCCTCTGTGTTTTACCATCACCTCCTACCCTGTTTCAGCTAGCCTCTGTGTTTTACCATCCTCTCTACCCTGTTTCAGCTAGCCTCTGTGTTTTACCGTCACTTCTCACCCTGTTTCAGCTAGCCTCTGTGTTTTACCATCACCTCTCACCCTGTTTCAGCTAGCCTCTGAGTTTTACCATCACCTCCTACCCTGTTTCAGCTAGCCTCTGTGTTTTACCATCACCTCTCACCCTGTTTCAGCTAGCCTCTGAGTTTTACCATCACCTCCTACCCTGTTTCAGCTAGCCTCTGTGTTTTACCATCACCTCTACCCTGTTTCAGCTAGCCTCTGAGTTTTACCGTCACCTCTCACCCTGTTTCAGCTAGCCTCTGTGTTTTACCATCACCTCTCACCCTGTTTCAGCTAGCCTCTGTGTTTTACCATCACCTCCTACCCTGTTTCAGCTAGCCTCTGTGTTTTACCATCACCTCTCACCCTGTTTCAGCTAGCCTCTGAGTTTTACCATCACCTCCTACCCTGTTTCAGCTAGCCTCTGTGTTTTACCATCACCTGTCACCCTGTTTCAGCTAGCCTCTGTGTTTTACCGTCACCTCTACCCCGTTTCAGCTAGCCTCTGTGTTTTACCGTCACCTCTCACCCTGTTTCAGCTAGCCTCTGTGTTTTACCATCACCTCTCACCCTGTTTCAGCTAGCCTCTGTGTTTTACCATCACCTCCTACCCTGTTTCAGCTAGCCTCTGTGTTTTACCATCACCTCACACCCCGTTTCAGCTAGCCTCTGTGTTTTACCATCACCTCACACCCCGTTTCAGCTAGCCTCTGTGTTTTACCATCACCTCTCACCCTGTTTCAGCTAGCCTCTGTGCTTTACCATCACCGCCTACCCTGTCTCAGCTAGCCTCTGTGCTTTACCATCACCTCACACCCTGTTTCAGCTAGCCTCTGTGTTTTACCATCACCTCTCACCCTGTTTCAGCTAGCCTCTGAGTTTTACCATCACCTCCTACCCTGTTTCAGCTAGCCTCTGTGTTTTACCATCACCTCTACCCTGTTTCAGCTAGCCTCTGTGTTTTACCATCACCTCCTACCCTGTTTCAGCTAGCCTCTGTGTTTTACCATCACCTCTACCCTGTTTCAGCTAGCCTCTGTGTTTTACCGTCACCTCTCACCCTGTTTCAGCTAGCCTCTGTGTTTTACCATCACCTACTACCCTGTTTCAGCTAGCCTCTGTGTTTTACCATCACCTCTTACCCTGTTTCAGCTAGCCTCTGTGTTTTACCATCACCTCCTACCCTGTTTCAGCTAGCCTCTGTGTTTTACCATCACCTCACACCCCGTTTCAGCTAGCCTCTGTGTTTTACCATCACCTCACACCCCGTTTCAGCTAGCCTCTGTGCTTTACCATCACCTCTCACCCTGTTTCAGCTAGCCTCTGTGTTTTACCATCACCTCTCACCCTGTTTCAGCTAGCCTCTGTGTTTTACCATCACCTCTCACCCTGTTTCAGCTAGCCTCTGTGTTTTACCATCACCTCCTACCCTGTTTCAGCTAGCCTCTGTGTTTTACCATCACCTCTCACCCTGTTTCAGCTAGCCTCTGAGTTTTACCATCACCTCCTACCCTGTTTCAGCTAGCCTCTGTGTTTTACCATCACCTCTCACCCTGTTTCAGCTAGCCTCTGTGTTTTACCATCACCTCTCACCCTGTTTCAGCTAGCCTCTGTGTTTTACCATCACCTCTACCCCGTTTCAGCTAGCCTCTGTGTTTTACAGTCACCCCGATTCTTGTGTTATGGTCTCAGTTCCGGGCAAATAATTCAGAGGTGTTTGTAATGCACTTTCTCTGCTTTCTGTGTGTGTGTGTGTGTGTGTGTGTGTGTGTGTGTGTGTGTGTGTGTGTGTGTGTGTGTGTGTGTGTGTGTGTGTGTGTCAGTTCTGTGCCAACGACCCAGAGGTGTTTGTCCAGGCATGTCTACTGGCTCAGGACTACTGTGATGCTATCGATCTGAACCTGGGATGCCCACAGATGATCGCCAAGAGAGGTACTAACTAACCAACCCTGAAACCCCACTCAGAGAGAGAGAAACCCTGATTAAAAAAAACAGTGGTTTTCAATTAGGCTAAGCATGCTGTATGTATGAGGTCAATTTGTTTCTAACTGGCTTATTTCTGACGAAGGGCACTACGGAGTCTTCCTACAGGATGAGTGGGAGCTGCTGGAGAAGATGGGTGAGTTTGAACAGAGAGAGAGAGTTGGAGAGGTAGAAAGAAAATATAGTATGCTGTGTTTTACCTGTCTGGAATGGTGTCATGCCATGTTTTACCTGTCTGGAATGGTGTCATGCTGCATTTTACCTGTCTGGAATGGTGTCATGCTGTGTTTTACCTGTCTGGAATGTGTCATGCTGCGTTTTACCTGTCTGGAATGGTGTCATGCTGCGTTTTACCTGTCTGGAATGGTGTCATGCTGTGTTTTACCTGTCTGGAATGGTGTCATGCTGTGTTTTACCTGTCTGGAATGGTGTCATGCTGTGTTTTACCTGTCTGGAATGGTGTCATGCTGTGTTTTACCTGTCTGGAATGGTGTCATGCTATGTTTTACGTGTCTGGAATGGTGTCATGCTATGTTTTACCTGTCTGGAATGGTGTCATGCTATGTTTTACCTGTCTGGAATGGTGTCATGCTATGTTTTACCTGTCTGGAATGGTGTCATGCTACGTTTTACCTGTCTGGAATGGTGTCATGCTGTGTTTTACCTGTCTGGAATGGTGTCATGCTGTGTTTTACCTGTCTGGAATGGTGTCATGCTGCATTTTACCTGTCTGGAATGGTGTCATGCTGTGTTTTACCTGTCTGGAATGTGTCATGCTGCGTTTTACCTGTCTGGAATGGTGTCATGCTGCGTTTTACCTGTCTGGAATGGTGTCATGCTGTGTTTTACCTGTCTGGAATGGTGTCATGCTGTGTTTTACCTGTCTGGAATGGTGTCATGCTGTGTTTTACCTGTCTGGAATGGTGTCATGCTGTGTTTTACCTGTCTGGAATGGTGTCATGCTATGTTTTACGTGTCTGGAATGGTGTCATGCTATGTTTTACCTGTCTGGAATGGTGTCATGCTATGTTTTACCTGTCTGGAATGGTGTCATGCTATGTTTTACCTGTCTGGAATGGTGTCATGCTACGTTTTACCTGTCTGGAATGGTGTCATGCTGTGTTTTACCTGTCTGGAATGGTGTCATGCTGTGTTTTACCTGTCTGGAATGGTGTCATGCTATGTTTTACGTGTCTGGAATGGTGTCATGCTATGTTTTACCTGTCTGGAATGGTGTCATGCTATGTTTTACCTGTCTGGAATGGTGTCATGCTATGTTTTACCTGTCTGGAATGGTGTCATGCTATGTTTTACCTGTCTGGAATGGTGTCATGCTATGTTTTACCTGTCTGGAATGGTGTCATGCTATGTTTTACCTGTCTGGAATGGTGTCATGCTATGTTTTACCTGTCTGGAATGGTGTCATGCTACGTTTTACCTGTCTGGAATGGTGTCATGCTGCGTTTTACCTGTCTGGAATGTTCTGTACATCATAAGCACTCAGTCTTTACTAGATAATTAGTAGAAAAAAATTGTCAAGTGTGAGTTTTTGGGGGGAGTTTAGGGTTCTATATGTTTTCAGAAGATGGGCAGGGACTCTGCTATCCTAGTTTCAGGGGGAAGTTTGTTCCACCATTGGGGTGCCAGGAGAGAGAAGAGCTTTGACTGGGCTGAGAGGGAGCTGTGGGGTGGGTAGGGTCAAGAGACCAGAGGTGGCAGAACGGAGTACTCCGGTTGGGGTGTAGAGTTTGAGCATAGCCTGAAGGTAGTGAGGGGCAGTTCCTCTTGCTGTTCCGTAGGCAAACACCAGGGTCTTGAAGATAATGCGTGCTTCGACTGGAAGCCATTGGAGTGTGCGGAGGAGCGGGCTGCGGCATTCTGGATAAGTTGCAGGGGTTTGATGGCACAAGCTGGGAGGCCAGCCAACAGAGAGTTGCAGTGGTCCAGACGACAAGTGCCTGGATTAGGACCTGTGCCATTTCCTGTGTGAGGAAGGGTTGTACTCTATAGAGCTTGACCCTGCAGGACAGAGTCACTGCTTTGATGTTTGCAGAAAACAACAGGGTGTTGTCTAGTGTCCTGCCAAGGTTCTTTGCACTCTGGGATGGGAACACTATGGAGTTGTCATGTAGAGGTCTTGGAGCAGGCAGGCCTTTCCCGGGAGGAAGAGCAGCTCCGTCTTGTCGAGGTTGAGCTTGAGGTGGTGGGCCGACATCCAAGCTGAGGTATCTGCCAGGCATGCAGAGATGTGTGTCGCAAAATGAGTGTCAGAAGGGTGAAGGTGAAAAGTAGTTGAGTGTCATCCAAATAGTATTGATAAGAGAGACCATGTGAGGATATGACGGAGCTGAGTGACTTGGTGTATAGAGAGAAGAGGAGAGAGCCTAGAACGGCGCCCTGAGGGACACCAGTAGTAAAAGTATATGGTGCAGACACAGATCCTCTCCACGTCACCTGGTCTCAATGTTTTTAGCTCTTAGGAAACTTTGCAGTATTTTTTGTTTTTTTATGTATAATTTCATACATTGTTAGCCCAGAAAATGTTTTGTGTTATTACATACAGCCGGGCCATATATATTTTTTAATTCATTTACTTAGATGTGTGTGTATTGGGTATATTTTGTGGAATTGTTAGATATTACTTGTTAGATATTACTGCACTGTCGGAGCTAGAAGCTCAAGCATTTCGCTACACCCACAATAACATCTGCTAAACACGTGTATGTGACCAATAACATTTAATTTGATTTAAGCTAGCCAGACTTTTCTCTCTGTTTCTCCATCGTGAAGCTAGCCAGTATTTTCTCTCTGTTTCTCCTTAGTGAAGCAAGCCAGTATTTTCTCTCTGTTTCTCCATAGTGAAGCAAGCCAGTATTTTCTCTCTGTTTCTCCATCGTGAAGCTAGCCAGTATTTTCTCTCTGTTTCTCCATCGTGAAGCTAGCCAGTATTTTCTCTCTGTTTCTCCATCGTGAAGCTAGCCAGTATTTTCTCTCTCTTTCCCCTTAGTGAAGCTAGCCAGTATTTTCTCTCTGTTTCTCCTTAGTGAAGCTAGCCAGTATTTTCTCTCTGTTTCTCCATCGTGAAGCTAGCCAGTATTTTCTCTCTCTTTCCCCTTAGTGAAGCTAGCCAGTATTTTCTCTCTGTTTCTCCTTAGTGAAGCTAGCCAGTATTTTCTCTCTGTTTCTCCATCGTGAAGCTAGCCAGTATTTTCTCTCTCTTTCTCCTTAGTGAAGCAAGCCAGTATTTTCTGTTTCTCCTTAGTGAAGCAAGCCAGTATTTTCTCTCTGTTTCTCCTTAGTGAAGCTAGCCAATGAGAAGATCTCTGTTCCCATCACCTGTAAGATCCGTGTGTTTAACAAGATGGAGGAGACTGTTCAGTACGCTCAGATGCTGGAGAAGGCTGGCTGCCAGGTAGGAAACATCACACACAAGTATTTTATTTTGATCTTCTATGAAACATTACCTAAAATAAACCAGATTATATTTAGAGGTGCTTGGTCTATCTGGGTGATGTTTTCTCTCTCTCCTGAAATGATCTGAATCTAGGGTTACAGGGACTCTCCGCAACTATATTCAATGTGCGGGACAAAATTGAGGCTATGATTAAGAAGTTGGAGCTCTTCTCTGTCTGCATTAACAAGGACAACACACAGGTCTTTCCATCATTGTATGATTTTTTTGTGTTCAAATGAACTCAAGCTTACGGACAATGTCAAATTGTATTATTTATTTCTTTTATTTTTATTTCACCTTTATTTAACCAGGTAGGCAAGTTGAGAACAAGTTCTCATTTACAACTGAGACCTGGCCAAGATAAAGCAAAGCAGTGTGACACAGACAACAACACAGAGTTACACATGGAATAAACAATAAACAAGTCAATGACACAGTAGGGGATAAAAGAAAATCTATACACAGTGTGTGCAAAAGGTATGAGGAGGTATGGCAATAAATAGGCCATAGTAGCGAAGTAATTACAATTTAGCAGATTAACACTGGAGTGATAAATGAGCAGATGATGATGTGCAAGTAGTGATACTGGTGTGCAAAAGAGCAGAAAGTAAATAAAAACAGTGTGGGGATGAGGTAGGTAGATTGGGTGGGATATTTACAGATGGACTATGTACAGCTGCAGCGATCGGTTAGCTGCTCAGACAGCTGATGTTTAAAATTGGTGAGGGAAATAAAAGTCTTCAACTTCAGCGATTTTTTTGCGATTCGTTCCAGTCATTGGCAGCAGAGAACTGGAAGGAAAGGCATCAAAATGAGTTGTTGGCTTTGAGGATGACCAGTGAGATATACCTGCTGGAGCGTGTGCTACGGGTTGGTGTTGTTATGGTGACCAGTGAACTGAGATAAGGCAGAGATTTACCAAGCATAGACTTGTAGATGACCTGGAGCCAGTGGGTCTGGCGACGAATATGTAGCGAGGGCCAGCCGACTAGAGCATACAGGTCGCAGTGGTGGGTGGTATAAGGTGATTTGGTAACAAAACGGATGGCACTGTGATAGACTGCACCCAGTTTGCTGAGTAGAGTATTGGAAGCTATTTTGTAGATGACATCGCCGAAGTCGAGGATCGGTAAGATAGTCAGTTTTACGAGGGTAAGTTTGGCGCCGTGAGTGAAGGAAGCTTTGTTGCGAAATAGAACGCCTATTCTAGATTTGATTTTGGATTGGAGATGCTTAATATGAGTCTGGAAGGAGAGTTTACAGTCTAGCCAGACACCTAGGTATTTATAGTTGTCCACATATTCTAGGTCAGAACCGTCCAGGGTGGTGATGCTAGTCGGGTGGTGTGATAGAGATGCACCTGAGTGAGTTGGGTGTGTAATTACACAGGTACTTTCCCGAAACGGATGACAAACAACTGGATTCGTTATCCCTATTATGCCCTGCCTCCAGTCCACTTACCCATATCTGAACAAGAGAACCTCATCGAATGTTCCTCGTAGTACTGCAGTGTCACCCATGCTGTCTGTCTCCATAGCAACACAGACACACTCATTTTATTTCATTTGAATTTAACCAGGTAGGCAATCTTTTCATTCAGACCTCTCCATCTCTGTCTCAGCTGCTGACCGTTCACGGTCGGACCAAGGACCAGAAAGGACCCGCGACAGGCATCGCTAGCTGGGGACACATCACGGCTGTACGGTAAGCAGACTACACTGCAGTTCCCTACAGTTAAATAAAGACTTCAGAGAAGAACCAATATTATGTTTCTCCAACAAACATTGAGATTGTCAGTTGGAGAATGACAACTGTTTGTGTAGACAGTTTGTGTAGTCTAGTAGGTCTCGGCTGTGTAGTTGGAGACAGTTTGTGTAGTCTAGTAGGTCTCGGCTGTGTAGTTGGAGACAGTTTGTGTAGTCTAGTAGGTCTCGGCTGTGTAGTTGGAGACAGTTTGTGTAGTCTAGTAGGTCTCTGCTGTGTAGTTGGAGACAGTTTGTGTAGTCTAGTAGGTCTCTGCTGTGTAGTTGGAGACAGTTTGTGTAGTCTAGTAGGTCTCGGCTGTGTAGTTGGAGACAGTTTGTGTAGTCTAGTAGGTCTCTGCTGTGTAGTTGGAGACAGTTTGTGTAGTCTAGTAGGTCTCGGCTGTGTAGTTGGAGACAGTTTGTGTAGTCTAGTAGGTCTCGGCTGTGTAGTTGGAGACAGTTTGTGTAGTCTAGTAGGTCTCGGCTGTGTAGTTGGAGACAGTTTGTGTAGTCTAGTAGGTCTCGGCTGTGTAGTTGGAGACAGTTTGTGTAGTCTAGTAGGTCTCGGCTGTGTAGTTGGAGACAGTTTGTGTAGTCTAGTAGGTCTCGGCTGTGTAGTTGGAGACAGTTTGTGTAGTCTAGTAGGTCTCTGCTGTGCAGTTGGAGACAGTTTGTGTAGTCTAGTAGGTCTCTGCTGTGTAGTTGGAGACAGTTTGTGTAGTCTAGTAGGTCTCGGCTGTGTAGTTGGAGACAGTTTGTGTAGTCTAGTAGGTCTCCAAGAAGTTCCTTCACAGGAAAACATTCTATTATATTCTGCTGTTCAGTACTCTCTTCTGTTGTCACATAGCTGATCATGTGATTGTACTGGGTTTATTAAATAGTCTCTCTCTGTTTGTTGTTGCTATAGGAACGCTGTTAACATCCCTGTGTTCGCTAACGGTAACATCCAACACCTGAGTGATGTGGAGCAGTGTATGGAGGAGACTGGAGTACAGGGGGTGATGAGTGCAGGTACACACACACACACACACACACACACACCTCCGCCGCACCTTGACTAATTAGTCACCCAACAGTCATAACACCTACTAATTTGTGTTTATCACTTTCTCTCTCTCTCTCTCGTCTGTGTGTATGGTTATCTCTGTGTGTGTGTATGGTTCTTTCTGTGTGTGTGGTTCTGTGTGTTTCTCTCTTCCTCTGTGTGTTTCCAGAGGGGAACCTCCATAACCCAGCTTTGTTTGAGGGTCTCAGCCCTCCTGTATGGGAGATGGCTGAGGAGTATCTAGAGGTGGTCAGTCAGTACCCTCCCTGTACCCTGTCCTATGTCAGAGCACACCTCTTCAAGCTCTGGCACCACACGTATGTAACACACACACACTCAGTACTTCACTATCGCCACAATCTGTGTGTGTGTTTATTTGTTAGTGTTTCTCCAGACTGCAGATCCACAAGGACCTGAGAGAGGAGCTGGCTAAGGTGAAGAACCTGCAGGGGCTGACAGAGGTCAGCAGACAACTCAGACTACGCTGCCAGGTACCAAGGATTAGGGTTAGCTACGCTGTCAGGTACCAAGGATTAGGGTTAGCTACGCTGCCAGGTACCAAGGGTTAGCTACGCTGCCAGGTACCTAGGGTTAGGGTTAGCTACGCTGCCAGGTACCAAGGGTTAGGGTTAGCTACGCTGCCAGGTACCAAGGGTTAGGGTTAGCTACGCTGCCAGGTACCACGGGTTAGGGTTAGCTACGCTGCCAGGTACCAAGGGTTAGGGTTAACTACGCTGCCAGGTACCAAGGGTTAGGGTTAGCTACGCTGCCAGGTACCAAGGGTTAGGGTTAGCTACGCTGCCAGGTACCAAGGGTTAGGGTTAGCTACGCTGCCAGGTACCAAGGATTAGGGTTAGCTACGCTGCCAGGTACCAAGGGTTAGGGTTAGCTACGCTGCCAGGTACCAAGGGTTAGCTACGCTGCCAGGTACCAAGGGTTAGCTATGCTGCCAGGTACCAAGGTTTAGGGTTAGCTACGCTGCCAGGTACCAAGGGTTAGGGTTAGCTACGCTGCCAGGTACCAAGGGTTAGGGTTAGCTACGCTGCCAGGTACCAAGGGTTAGGGTTAACTACGCTGCCAGGTACCAAGGGTTAGGGTTAGCTATGCTGCCAGGTACCTAGGGTTAGCTACGCTGCCAGGTACCAAGGGTTAGGGTTAGCTACGCTGCCAGGTACCAAGGGTTAGGGTTAGCTACGCTGCCAGGTACCAAGGGTTAGGGTTAGCTACGCTGCCAGGTACCAAGGGTTAGGGTTAGCTACGCTGCCAGGTACCAAGGGTTAGGGTTAGCTACGCTGCCAGGTACCAAGGGTTAGGGTTAGCTACGCTGCCAGGTACCAAGGGTTAGGGTTAGCTACGCTGCCAGGTACCAAGGGTTAGGGTTAACTACGCTGCCAGGTACCAAGGGTTAGGGTTAGCTACGCTGCCAGGTACCAAGGGTTAGGGTTAGCTACGCTGCCAGGTACCAAGGGTTAGGGTTAGCTACGCTGCCAGGTACCAAGGGTTAGGGTTAGCTATGCTGCCAGGTACCAAGGGTTAGGGTTAGCTACGCTGCCAGGTACCAAGGGTTAGCTACGCTGCCAGGTACCAAGGGTTAGCTATGCTGCCAGGTACCAAGGTTTAGGGTTAGCTACGCTGCCAGGTACCAAGGGTTAGGGTTAGCTACGCTGCCAGGTACCAAGGATTAGGGTTAGCTACGCTGCCAGGTACCAAGGATTAGGGTTAGCTACGCTGCCAGGTACCAAGGGTTAGGGTTAGCTACGCTGCCAGGTACCAAGGGTTAGCTACGCTGCCAGGTACCAAGGGTTAGGGTTAACTACGCTGCCAGGTACCAAGGGTTAGCTACGCTGCCAGGTACCAAGGGTTAGGGTTAGCTACGCTGCCAGGTACCAAGGGTTAGGGTTAGCTACGCTGCCAGGTACCAAGGGTTAGGGTTAGCTATGCTGCCAGGTACCTAGGGTTAGCTACGCTGCCAGGTACCAAGGGTTAGGGTTAGCTACGCTGCCAGGTACCAAGGGTTAGGGTTAGCTACGCTGCCAGGTACCAAGGGTTAGGGTTAGCTACGCTGCCAGGTACCAAGGGTTAGGGTTAGCTACGCTGCCAGGTACCAAGGGTTAGGGTTAGCTACGCTGCCAGGTACCAAGGGTTAGGGTTAGCTACGCTGTCAGGTACCAAGGGTTAGGTTTAGCTACGCTGCCAGGTACCAAGGGTTAGGGTTAGCTATGCTGCCAGGTACCAAGGGTTAGGGTTAGCTACGCTGCCAGGTACCAAGGGTTAGGGTTAGCTACGCTGCCAGGTACCAAGGGTTAGGGTTAACTACGCTGCCAGGTAACAAGGGTTAGCTACGCTGCCAGGTACCAAGGGTTAGGGTTAGCTACGCTGCCAGGTACCAAGGGTTAGGGTTAGCTACGCTGCCAGGTACCAAGGGTTAGGGTTAGCTACGCTGCCAGGTACCAAGGGTTAGGGTTAGCTACACTGCCAGGTACCAAGGGTTAGGGTTAGCTACGCTGCCAGGTACCAAGGTTTAGGGTTAGCTACGCTGCCAGGTACCAAGGGTTAGGGTTAACTACGCTGCCAGGTAACAAGGGTTAGCTACGCTGCCAGGTACCAAGGGTTAGGGTTAGCTACGCTGCCAGGTACCTAGGGTTAGCTACGCTGCCAGGTACCAAGGGTTAGGGTTAGCTATGCTGCCAGGTACCAAGGGTTAGCTACGCTGCCAGGTACCAAGGGTTAGGGTTAGCTACGCTGCCAGGTACCAAGGGTTAGGGTTAGCTACGCTGCCAGGTACCAAGGGTTAGGGTTAGCTACGCTGCCAGGTACCAAGGGTTAGCTACGCTGCCAGGTACCAAGGGTTAGCTACGCTGCCAGGTACCAAGGGTTAGGGTTAGCTACGCTGCCAGGTACCAAGGGTTAGGGTTAGCTACGCTGCCAGGTACCAAGGGTTAGGGTTAGCTACGCTGCCAGGTACCTAGGGTTAGGGTTAGCTACGCTGCCAGGTACCTAGGGTTAGGGTTAACTACGCTGCCAGGTACCAAGGGTTAGGGTTAGCTACGCTGCCAGGTACCAAGGGTTAGGGTTAACTACGCTGCCAGGTACCAAGGGTTAGGGTTAGCTACGCTGCCAGGTACCAAGGGTTAGGGTTAGCTACGCTGCCAGGTACCAAGGGTTAGGGTTAGCTACACTGCCAGGTACCAAGGGTTAGGGTTAGCTACGCTGCCAGGTACCAAGGGTTAGCTACGCTGCCAGGTACCAAGGGTTAGGGTTAGCTATGCTGCCAGGTACCAAGGGTTAGGGTTAGCTACGCTGCCAGGTACCAAGGGTTAGGGTTAGCTACGCTGCCAGGTACCAAGGGTTAGGGTTAGCTACGCTGCCAGGTACCAAGGGTTAGGGTTAACTACGCTGCCAGGTACCAAGGGTTAGGGTTAACTACGCTGCCAGGTACCAAGGGTTAGGGTTAACTACGCTGCCAGGTACCAAGGGTTAGGGTTAGCTACGCTGCCAGGTACCAAGGGTTAGGGTTAGCTACGCTGCCAGGTACCAAGGGTTAGGGTTAGCTACGCTGCCAGGTACCAAGGGTTAGGGTTAGCTACGCTGCCAGGTACCAAGGGTTAGGGTTAGCTACGCTGCCAGGTACCAAGGGTTAGGGTTAGCTACGCTGCCAGGTACCAAGGGTTAGGGTTAACTACGCTGCCAGGTACCAAGGGATCATTCTGTTTTTCACCTTTCCTTCCCTCCTCCCCAAAATGTTTTACTCCTTTTTAGTTTCTCTTCCTCACCAATTGCTCCTCCTCTTTTTCCCCTCTTCTCCCCCTTCTCCCTCTTCTCCCCCTCCCCCTCTTCTCCTCCCTCCCCCTCTTCTCCCCCCTCTTCTCCTCCCTCTTCTCCCCCCCTCTTCTCCCCTCTTCTCCCCCCTCTCCCTCTTCTCCCCCCTCTCCCTCTTCTCCCTCTTCTCCCCCCTCCCAACACAGCTAGATGATGACACTGGTTCTTTTCTCATTTGTTTAACCTCTGCAGGAGGAGATAACCAATGGAGGAGAGGAGGCGGGGCAGGTGGTTGGGCTGCCATTCCCTCATTGGATCTGCCAGCCGTACGTCAGACCAGTGTGAGTGACAATTTCCTGTTGAGAATCCTAACTTGAGATCTGTGTACATTCCTTTACTAAAGATTTGTGTGTATTAGGTAGTTGTTGTGGAGATGTTAGATATTACTGCACTGTCGGAACTAGAAACACAAGCATTTCACTACACTCGCATTAACATCTGCTGACCATGTGTATGTGACCAATACAATTTAATTTGATTAGAAGATCAAAGTCATCAGTCCACACACATAGAAACCGTAACATGTTGACGTGACAACGAACATTGTTCCTGCCAGGCCGAAGGATCCGGTTGCCAACAGTAACGGTACGGAGGTGAAGGCAGTGCGTCACAAGAGGGCGTTGTCACTAGAGGACTCGGACGGGGCGAGCGACGCCCTCTCCAAAAACAAACAGAAGAAGAAAGCCAGAAACCCCCACAAGAACTTCTGTCCCGAGCAGAAACGTGAGTAATTTTTCCTCGTAGTATTGCAGTCACCTATGCTCTCTCTCTCCAGTCTAATATAGCCGTGGGATATTGGCCATATACCACAAACCCCCAAGGTGTCTTATTGCTGTTATAAACTGGTTACCAACGTAATTAGGGCAGTGAAACTAAATGTTTTGTCATACCCGTGGTGTACGGTCTGATAAACCACAGCTGTCAGCCAATCAGCATTCGGGGCTCGAACCACCCAGTGTATGACAAAACATTTGTTTTTACTGCTCTAATTACGTTGGTAACCAGTTTATAATAGCAATAAGGCACCTCGTGATATATGGCCGATATACCACGGCTAAGGGCTGTGTCCAGGCACTCAGCGTTGCGTCGTGCAGGAGAACAGCCCTTAGCCGTGGTATACCACGGCTGTCAGCCAATCAGCATTCAGGGCTGGAACCACCTAGTTTCTAATGCCACAGAATCTCCAGAGCCTCAGCCTACACAAACAGTACAGTAGATAATCTCTGTTTTACCCCTGTTTTCTCTGCAGCAAAGTACATCAAGTGTGAGCAGTGTGGAAATCCAAAGGTGAGTGGAGGAGCGGCCTCTTCACCCTGTTCCTCATTACCATGTGTAGCGACCTCTTCACCCTGTTCCTCATTACCATGTGTAGCGACCTCTTCACCCTGTTCCTCATTACCATGTGTAGCGACCTCTTCACCCTGTTCCTCATTACCATGTGTAGCGACCTCTTCCTCATTACCATGTGTAGCGACCTCTTCACCCTGTTCCTCATTACTATGTGTAGCGACCTCTTCACCCTGTTCCTCATTACCATGTGTAGCGACCTCTTCCTCATTACCATGTGTAGCGACCTCTTCACCCTGTTCCTCATTACCATGTGTAGCGACCTCTTCACCCTGTTCCTCATTACCATGTGTAGCGACCTCTTCACCCTGTTCCTCATTACCATGTGTAGCGACCTCTTCACCCTGTTCCTCATTACCATGTGTAGCGACCTCTTCACCCTGTTCCTCATTACCATGTGTAGCGACCTCTTCACCCTGTTCCTCATTACCATGTGTAGCGACCTCTTCACCCTGTTCCTCATTACCATGTGTAGCGACCTCTTCACCCTGTTCCTCATTACTATGTGTAGCGACCTCTTCACCCTGTTCCTCATTACCATGTGTAGCGACCTCTTCACCCTGTTCCTCATTACCATGTGTAGCGACCTCTTCACCCTGTGCCTCATTACCATGTGTAGCGACCTCTTCACCCTGTTCCTCATTACCATGTGTAGCGACCTCTTCACCCTGTTCCTCATTACCATGTGTAGCGACCTCTTCACCCTGTTCCTCATTACCATGTGTAGCGACCTCTTCACCCTGTTCCTCATTACCATGTGTAGCGACCTCTTCACCCTGTTCCTCATTACCATGTGTAGCGACCTCTTCACCCTGTTCCTCATTACTATGTGTAGCGACCTCTTCACCCTGTTCCTCATTACCATGTGTAGCGACCTCTTCACCCTGTTCCTCATTACCATGTGTAGCGACCTCTTCACCCTGTTCCTCATTACCATGTGTAGCGACCTCTTCACCCTGTTCCTCATTACCATGTGTAGCGACCTCTTCACCCTGTTCCTCATTACCATGTGTAGCGACCTCCTCACCCTGTTCCTCATTACCATGTGTAGCGACCTCTTCACCCTGTTCCTCATTACCATGTGTAGCGACCTCTTCACCCTGTTCCTCATTACCATGTGTAGGATGAGAGGGCATCAGATGAAGTTTAGCCCTGGCCTAAGAAACGTTCAACCTCTCCTAGTCCCTGTCCTAACTGACTGTGTACAGTAGTGTTACGTATGCAGGTCAGATTCTTAGGAGCTAGAAGCCATGTCTGTTGGTGCAATTTTCTACTTCCAGGTCCCTAACCTGTCTCTCCCCCTCTCCAGGTCCCTAACCTGTCTCTCCCCCTCTCCAGGTCCCTAACCTGTCTCTCCCCCTCTCCAGGTCCCTAACCTGTCTCTCCCCCTCTCCAGGTCCCTAACCTGTCTCTCCCCCTCTCCAGGTCCCTAACCTGTCTCTCCCCCTCTCCAGGTCCCTAACCTGTCTCTCCCCCTCTCCAGGTCTCTAACCTGTCTCTCCCCCTCTCCAGGTCTCTAACCTGTCTCTCCCCCCTCTCCAGGTCCCTAACCTGTCTCTCCCCCTCTCCAGGTCCCTAACCTGTCTCCCCCCCTCTCCAGGTCCCTAACCTGTCTCTCCCCCTCTCCAGGTCCCTAACCTGTCTCTCCCCCTCTCCAGGTCCCTAACCTGTCTCTCCCCCTCTCCAGGTCCCTAACCTGTCTCTCCCCCTCTCCAGGTCCCTAACCTGTCTCTCCCCTCTCCAGGTCCCTAACCTGTCTCTCCCCCTCTCCAGGTCCCTAACCTGTCTCTCCCCCTCTCCAGGTCCCTAACCTGTCTCTCCCCCTCTCCAGGTCCCTAACCTGTCTCTCCCCCTCTCCAGGTCCCTAACCCCCTCTCTCTCTCCAGGTCCCTAACCCCCTCTCTCTCTCCAGGTCCCTAACCTGTCTCACCCCCCTCTCCAGGTCCCTAACCCCCTCTCTCTCTCCAGGTCCCTAACCTGTCTCACCCCCCTCTCCAGGTCCCTAACCTGTCTCACCCCCCTCTCCAGGTCCCTAACCTGTCTCTCCCCCTCTCCAGGTCCCTAACCCCCTCTCTCTCTCCAGGTCCCTAACCTGTCTCACCCCCCTCTCCAGGTCCCTAACCTGTCTCACCCCCCTCTCCAGGTCCCTAACCTGTCTCACCCCCCTCTCCAGGTCCCTAACCTGTCTCACCCCCCTCTCCAGGTCCCTAACCTGTCTCACCCCCCTCTCCAGGTCCCTAACCTGTCTCTCCCCCTCTCCAGGTCCCTAACCCCCTCACTCTCTCCAGGTCCCTAACCTGTCTCACCCCCCTCTCCAGGTCCCTAACCTGTCTCTCCCCCTCTCCAGGTCCCTAACCCCCTCTCTCTCTCCAGGTCCCTAACCTGTCTCACCCCCCTCTCCAGGTCCCTAACCCCCTCTCTCTCTCCAGGTCCCTAACCTGTCTCTCCCCCTCTCCAGGTCCCTAACCCCCTCTCTCTCTCTCTCTTTGTAGGGTAATCAGTGTGTATTCAACCTGTGTCGAAGCTGCTGTAAAAAGAAGGCCTACAAGGAGGTGGCAGACTGCCCGAGTGAGTCCACACACACACACACACACACACACAGCTATCTTTCTCAGATATATCATGTATTTCCTCTCGTCTGGTTTACAGGTCATGGGCTGAAGTTCAAGACCAAGGCAGAGAAACAGAAGTCAGAGCGGGAAGAAGAGGGAAAGAGCAGAGGATTACAGGAGGATGGAGGGTTGTTGAACGGGACCCCCAGCACCCCCACAGACCCCCACAGAGGACAGACTGTGGCCTGAGACATGGACAAACAGAGACATCCATTCATACGTAGAGCAGTACACACACACACACACCAGGATGTGAGAAACTTTATCCATCAACAGTATACAGAGACACAAGAACGTATTGTCAGGAACACACGTGTGCATCCATACGGTCTCATACTCACCACTGTCCTCCATTGCTGCTGTGCTGATCTGGTTTTGTTGGGGTTTCACCACTACGCCCTCCTCCTATCTGACTGGGGGAGTCTTCCTGGACTAGCTCCACTGGGACTGATGTAATGGACAGCCTCCTCCTATCTGACTGGGGGAGTCTTCCTGGACTAGCTCCACTGGGACTGATGTAATGGACAGCCTCCTCCTACCTGACTGACTGGGGGAGTCTTCCTGGACTAGCTCCACTGGGACTGATGTAATGGACAGCCTCCTCCTACCTGACTGACTGGAGGAGTCTTCCTGGACTAGCTCCACTGGGACTGATGTAATGGACAGCCTCCTCCTACCTGACTGACTGGGGGAGTCTTCCTGGACTAGCTCCACTGGGACTGATGTAATGGACAGCCTCCTCCTACCTGACTGGGGGAGTCTTCCTGGACTAGCTCCACTGGGACTGATGTAATGGACAGCCTCCTCCTACCTGACTGGGGGAGTCTTCCTGGACTAGCTCCACTGGGACTGATGTAATGGACAGCCTCCTCCTATCTGACTGGGGGAGTCTTCCTGGACTAGCTCCACTGGGACTGATGTAATGGACAGCCTCCTCCTACCTGACTGACTGGGGGAGTCTTCCTGGACTAGCTCCACTGGGACTGATGTAATGGACAGCCTCCTCCTACCTGACTGGGGGAGTCTTCCTGGACTAGCTCCACTGGGACTGATGTAATGGACAGCCTCCTCCTACCTGACTGGAGGAGTCTTCCTGGACTAGCTCCACTGGGACTGATGTAATGGACAGCCTCCTCCTACCTGACTGACTGGAGGAGTCTCCCTGGACTAGCTCCACTGGGACTGATGTAATGGACAGCCTCCTCCTACCTGACTGACTGGAGGAGTCTCCCTGGACTAGCTCCACTGGGACTGATGTAATGGGGAGTCTTCCTGGACTAGCTCCACTGGGACTGATGTAATGGACAGCCTCCTCCTACCTGACTGGAGGAGTCTTCCTGGACTAGCTCCACTGGGACTGATGTAATGGACAGCCTCCTCCTACCTGACTGACTGGAGGAGTCTTCCTGGACTAGCTCCACTGGGACTGATGTAATGGGGAGTCTTCCTGGACTAGCTCCACTGGGACTGATGTAATGGACAGCCTCCTCCTACCTGACTGGGGGAGTCTTCCTGGACTAGCTCCACTGGGACTGATGTAATGGACAGCCTCCTCCTACCTGACTGACTGGAGGAGTCTTCCTGGACTAGCTCCACTGGGACTGATGTAATGGACAGCCTCCTCCTACCTGACTGACTGGAGGAGTCTTCCTGGACTAGCTCCACTGGGACTGATGTAATGGACAGCCTCCTCCTACCTGACTGACTGGGGGAGTCTTCCTGGACTAGCTCCACTGGGACTGATGTAATGGACAGCCTCCTCCTACCTGACTGGAGGAGTCTTCCTGGACTAGCTCCACTGGGACTGATGTAATGGACAGCCTCCTCCTACCTGACTGACTGGGGGAGTCTTCCTGGACTAGCTCCACTGGGACTGATGTAATGGACAGCCTCCTCCTACCTGACTGACTGGAGGAGTCTTCCTGGACTAGCTCCACTGGGACTGATGTAATGGACAGCCTCCTCCTACCTGACTGACTGGAGGAGTCTTCCTGGACTAGCTCCACTGGGACTGATGTAATGGACAGCCTCCTCCTACCTGACTGACTGGAGGAGTCTTCCTGGACTAGCTCCACTGGGACTGATGTAATGGACAGCCTCCTCCTACCTGACTGACTGGAGGAGTCTTCCTGGACTAGCTCCACTGGGACTGATGTAATGGACAGCCTCCTCCTACCTGACTGACTGGAGGAGTCTTCCTGGACTAGCTCCACTGGGACTGATGTAATGGGGAGTCTTCCTGGACTAGCTCCACTGGGACTGATGTAATGGACAGCCTCCTCCTACCTGACTGACTGGAGGAGTCTTCCTGGACTAGCTCCACTGGGACTGATGTAATGGGGAGTCTTCCTGGACTAGCTCCACTGGGACTGATGTAATGGACTAATTTCTCTCTTGGACTTTAGCATAACAAGTTAGCTTTGAAGTCAATGGGAGATTCACCCCAAAACGTCCAGTTACATGTGGGGCTTTCTAGTTGGTCCACAGCTGTTTCTGGAAGGAGGAAAAGCTCATGGAGTCGTAATAGTACTATCCCAGTGCTGCTCAATCTCTACATCTTTTGATTGTGGTCAATAATGGGACTATTTCCTGGTGATCTTTGTCATGTTTTCCCCTGAACTAGAATGATATTTTATCACCTGACTGTTAGAATGGTGACTCTCTGTCCAACATAGTCAGTCCGTTTTTCTTTTTAGATCATTTTTCATCAACCTATCAAGCTCCTAGTCTTAATGTGTACCTGTGTGATGTGTAGGGCTTGGAGTTTGTTTTCTAGGTCTGTCTCCAGAAAGTATTTTAGGGTAGGGATGCTGATCTGAGATCTGTTCAATATAATCATATTCATCATTGTTGGGGCGGCAGGTAGCCTAGTGGTTAGAGTGTTGGGCCAGTAACCGAAGGGTTGCTAGATCGAATCCCTAAGCTGACAAGGTCAAAATCTGTCGTTCTGCCCCTGAACAAGGCAGTTAACCCACTGTTCCTAGGCTGTCATTGTAAATAAGAATTTGTTCTTAACTGACCTGCCTAGTTAAATAAAATAAAAATGATCTGAGATCTGTCCATATAGGTCTTATGGACTTATCCTAGATCAGCACTCCTACTCTGAGACGCTTGGTGGATACGGGCCCTGGCCATGTGGTAAAACTCCTGGTCATTCTGATGTGTAACAGCCAGGGATGTGTTTATGGTGTTTACAAGTCGGAAACTTTTTAAACTTCGAGTTAAAATTAACGTAAGTTATTTGCGTAGAGCTTCCTATTTGTGGATTCTGATACTTTCCAAGTGGGAAACCTGGGAAAGCCTCATCTTTCTTCAAGTTTCCAAGTTGTCTTGAACACACCATTACTAGGAACCAAACGGCACAAAACAGGGGGGCGGCCTACCTGAATTTGTCCAATAGAAACTCTTGTTTTTGTTGCAAAACATTTTCCATTATGAAATTGTTTTTCTATGGTTTGCACAAATGAATAAACCCCAGGTGAGAAGTCAATGCCAAATCACACTGGAAACTATTTTTTCATCACTTCAAATAATATATAAATGATTTAGTCATATTTGGTTTTAATTTCTCTTTGTGATGGTTTTATTTATTTGATGGTGGTTGGGGGTTACTTGCATTGAGTTCAGTGCCTTCTGGTAGACATAACACTTGGCCTATCCAGTCATATATGAACTAGAGGTTAAATAAATGGATGTGACAAGTGAGAAATGGTGTATTTGATATTTTTCTCTTATCTATGGTTTCTCCATTCATACATTTTGGGCCAAAATGAGCCTTTTTGTCAACTTTTGGATTTTCTGCTGAATATTAAACTGACACGTCATCTTGTCTTTTTACTGTGGTTTGTGGATTTTTTTTTAAATTAAATTAATCCCTATCTGTATCGCAAGTAGTAGTAGATTAAATTACCATCTTGCATGCTTTCATATAAATCTTTGCTAGGTAAAGCCCCACCTTATCTCAGCTCACTGGTCACCACAGCAACACCCACCCGTAGCACGCGCTCCAGCAGGTATATTTCACTGATCATCCCCAAAGCCAACACTTCCTTTGGCCGCCTTTCCTTCCAGTTCTCTGCTGCCAATGACTGGAATTAATTGCAAAAATGTCTGAAGCTGGAGTCTTAATCTCCCTCTCTAACTTTAAGCATCAGCTGTCAGATCAGTTTACCTTTATATTTTCTATTGTGTTATTGACTAAACGTTTGTTTATGTGTAACTCGATGTTGTCGTTTTTGTCGCACTGCTTTGCTTTTATCTTGGCCAGGTCACAGTTGTAAATGAGAACTTGCTCTCAACTGGCCTACCTGGTTAAATAAATGTAAAATAAAAAAGAGGACTTTTATTTTGAAAGTCGTGAATATCAGACGAAACGTCATTCCGAAAAAGAAGCTGAAATCCCACGCTCGTAGCGTTTTTATCAACGTAAATTCAGGCAAATTAGAGCAGAAAGTTTGTCGACTTTTGGCTAAACATTCTAGCAAAGAAAATAAAACGTATCCAAATGGATAAAACGAACTGTCCGACGTGTATTGCCCCCGAAATGTCCAAACTACAGTGGTTAAACGTGTTCCTCGCGGAGCGGCTAACCGCGGCTGCTATAGAGGTCTTTTATAGAGGTCTTTGGGGCCGTGGAAAAAACGATACTCGAGTATCAGGAAGACAGGGTGACCATATTTTAGTTTTCAGAAAAAGAGGACAGTGGGAGGTAAATATAAATGCGTTCACAACCATGCAACTATGTTATTGAACTTTAATACATAAAGTAATACATCCTTTCCATTCAACTGTTGGCCCTCAACAATAGAATAACAAAAAAATAGTTTAGCTTTTAACACCTTTCTTTTCATGGCCATAGGTTAAAATAAAATAAAAAAAGTTATAAAAAAAAACACTTTCAGTCAAAAATAATGTCAGTCCTGATACTCTCTGGTATACTTTCCCAACAGTCCTTGATTACCAATCAAGTAGGCATGAAAGTCTTTGCAAGACATGTTTTTAAAGTTGTATTGTGTACACAGAAGCCCCTTCAGTGACTCAACAGACAAGTGATTCCTTTCATTTGTCCACTGGCTTTGCATCAGTGAAAAAACTCTACATTTGCATTGTGAGAAGGAATAGCAAAGAAAAACTGCAATCTTCAGTAGCTCTGAATGAAAATCTATGCTTTTGGACCTTTCAAAATATTTGGTCCACTTGTGTGCTTGCAGATTACTGAACTCTCCATCACCGTTACACCTTTCTGTGAATTTCTTCAGGTTGGTGACCTGATCAAAGCACTTTGCGTCATCAATTGGCACCCCCTTTTCTCCCAGGTGTTTTATACAGGCTCCTATGTAATTCCAGTCAGGTGTCTCACTCAGATCCATCCACATGAAGGAGGAGAACTCCTCCACGGGTGCAATCCATTTCTCCAGATACTCCAGGCATGAACTGTACAGACCCTGTACTTGAGCACTGAAATGGTCACAATTCTCACCAAGTCCATCCTTGTGCTTTTGTGCCAATAGTCCCTTAACTTTAAGGGACATGAAGTTATTGGTCTTGCGTTCAAGAAGCATGGTGTGGACTTTGTTCAAAAGGTTCTTCACTTCCACAACTGAATTACTCTCCCTTTCCATCTCCTGAATGTGTGAATGAAACACACACATGAGTGAGAGCATGTGCCAGAGGTAAATGTCACTGAACTCATCTTCAAAAAACTTCTTGATCAAGGAGGATGTTTTTTCCTGTGACAAAAAGAACGCTTTCAAGGCTGGAAACATCTGCAGCAGCCTCTCAATACCTGGGAATAATGACAGCCATCGCGTCTTGCTGTGAGAAAGGAGACTTCTGTATTCAACATCAACAAATTCACGGTACTCCTTCAGATTCTCTGTGCGCACAGTGTAGATGTGAAAGTATGGACATATTTTGAAGATGATGTTCTCAATATCGACATCTAGTGTGTCTGCCCCGTAATGAACACAATTGTTCAAGACGTGTGCTGGGCAGCCCACACCGATTAAAGACTTGTTCTGCAATGACTTCTTTAAGTTTATGAAAACATTCTTTCCTTCTTCATCACGCCGGATTTCCCCGAACATTGTATTGCAGTTGTCACCTGTAAATACAATACATTTGGAAAAAATCCCATTATTTTCCAGTGTTTCTTTGATGTATTGCGCGATCGTATCAGCTGTCTCATTTGGAGTGTTTTTAACTTGGACTAATTTACTTTGCACGCCACCATTCTTCCAATCAAAATACTGAATAAGCAGAGGGAATATTTTCACAGCACCGTGATGTCTCCCATCAGTAGAAACACCACAGTAAGGTATGTCTTCTAGTGCTTTCTGAGCTATGCTTTTTATTTATTTCACCTTTATTTAACCAGGTAGGCAAGTTGAGAACAAGTTCTCATTTACAACTGCGACCTGGCCAAGATAAAGCAAAGCAGTTCGACACAAACAACAACACAGAGTTACACATGGAGTAAACAACATACAGTCAATAATACAGTAGAAAAACAAGTCTATATACAATGTGAGCAAATGAGGTGAGATCAGTGAGGTAAAGGCAAAAAAGGCCGTATGTCGACAGAATGTGGTGCTATCACAGCGTTAACAATAGCTTCGGTCTTAGTACGAGTGCTTGAACATTTTGGTGCAGTCTCGGAATCAGGGAAAGCCTTTTTTAACAAGGCAGACGTGCAGTCCATTAATCTGTAGCTAATGTGATGCATCGTGTTGTGGAGACTACTGACCTGACCTCCGCAGCAGTAACAGCATCTTCTGTTTTACCTGCTCTCACAAAATAGTCAGTTCATTTACCTGACCAACTCTCTCCTTCAGCTGCAATTTTGTGTTTTGCGGAGCTTATGTGGGTTTCTAGGTCGCTAGCACCTTTATTTGCAGGTCATGAATTCTGCTTCACACGGATCCCGACCAAGACGAAAACAAAGGAATTTTCTCTGTAAATCGTCTGTGAATTTACATTTGCGTTTGGGCATTTTTACGCTGTTCTGGAGCCATGTGCCACTGTTGACAAGCAAGCTGCTGCTCTGTCTCTTGGCTGTTGCCATGGTGAGGGTAATGATTGAGATGCAGTTTGACCAATGTTTGCGTAGGCCTACATGACCCACCAATGGTGGCGTGTGAGAAGGCGGGACCTAAAGAGAAAGGTCAAAGCAACGCAAAACCCCCAAAACGCACACAATGAATGGCGACTGTAGAAAGCAAAAGCCGAATCCCGGACATTTTGGGTGATTTAGAAATCCCGGCCAGACGCATTTTTTTAGGTCCAAAAAGAGGACATGTCCGGGAAAAAGAGGACGTATGGTCAACCTAAGAGATCATCCGTTTGTAACAGTAGAACAGTCGCCTACGGCGTAATAACGCGGTGATCCAACCAGAGAAGTTACCAGACCCCCAGCAGCAGCAGCTCACGTTCTCCGTCTCTGAAGAGGTTCTCCTGGACTTGGAGGAGCAGCACTGTGGGCAGAGCCAGAGGTGGAGCGCCAGTCTGGGGAAAGAGGCCCCAGAACCCAGACAGAGAAGGAACAAGATTGCATGACCAGTCAGGAGGAAGCACAGCTTCAACAACTGGAGATTGCTATCAAATTGACTCCTGTCTATCGTGTGGAAAATGACTGTATCAGGACCAACCTCAGCCCTGACACCATGACCAGCCACAGCCCTGACACCATGACCAGCCACAGACTGTATCAGGACCAACCTCAGCCCTGACACCATGACCAGCCACAGCCCTGACACCATGACCAGCCACAGCCCTGACACCATGACCAGCCACATACTATATCAGGACCAACCTCAGCCCTGACACCATGACCAGCCACAGCCCTGACACCATGACCAGCCACAGCCCTGACACCATGACCAGCTACAGACTGTATCAGGACCAACCTCAGCCCTGACACCATGACCAGCCTCAGCCCTGACACCATGACCAGCCACAGACTGTATCAGGACCAACCTCAGCCCTTACACCATGACCAGCCACAGACTGTATCAGGACCAGCCACAGACTGTATCAGGACCAGCCTCAGCCCTGACACCATGACCAGCTACAGACTGTATCAGGACCAGCCACAGACTGTGGAGCTTCTGTCTCAGATCAAACCACAAGCTAATGAAGTAAAATGACTGCACTTCATGGGAGAAACTAGGCCAAGATGGGTATAAATACCCTATCACCCAGCCACACACAACAATTCCACCAGCTCACCATGTTAACAACCCAGCAGCTACACCAGCTGAGGTATCAAACATCCAGACCTAATCCAGACCTACAGAGCTGTCGTGAATCTGAGCCAAATGACAGCTGAGGTGAAAGATGACTTGAACTGTGTGGTTGGATGACTGAAAGAACACGTTGTCTCACTGAGAGACTCTCGGGAAGGTGATGCTCATCAGCTTGGCCCGGTACCGGCTAAGCGAAAGCGGGCCAGAAGCTCACGAGTAGCAGAAACGGTGAGGCGGCTCCATAATTCTGTGGGTAATCTGATACAGATACCAGCCTAAGGATAAAGTAAACTCCCCACACAACAAGGTGGGTTGGGCCGTTGGTGGTACTGGAGGACCAGGGTTGGGCTGTTGGGGGTACTGGAGGACCAGGGTTGGGCTGTTGGGGGTACTGGAGGACCAGGGTTGGGCTGTTGGGGGTACTGGAGGACCAGGGTTGGGCTGTTGGTGGTACTGGAGGACCAGGGTTGGGCTGTTGGTGGTACTGGAAGACCAGGGTTGGTGATACTGGAGGACCAGGGTTGGGCCGTTGGTGGTACTGGAGGACCAGGGTTGGGCCGTTGGGGGTACTGGAGGACCAGGGTTGGGCTGCTGGTGGTACTGGAGGACCAGGGTTGGGCTGTTGGTGGTACTGGAGGACCAGGGTTGGGCTGTTGGTGGTACTGGAGGACCAGGGTTGGGCTGCTGGTGGTACTGGAGGACCAGGGTTGGGCTGCTGGTGGTACTGGAGGACCAGGGTTGGGCTGTTGGTGATACTGGAGGACCAGGGTTGGGCTGTTGGTGGTACTGGAGGACCAGGGTTGGAACCACTGCGCTAGATTACCTTAACGTAATTGTGGTATCAGGAATCTGTGGCTGTATTGGAAACTTCATCTAAACACCAGCAAAGAAAGAGTCAGTCTCATTTTGTATGTATCTTTATTAAAAGCTTGTGTTTTTCCCTCCCAATGTGTAATCAATGTTTGTCACCAGGTACAGAGCAAAGTGCATCTCTTTACAAAGAACCAGCCAGCTACAGCTGGAAGTACCTCGTCTCTCCCAAAACGTTCATTTCTTTTAACTTCATTTGAGTAACAAGGTGTTGTTGGGTCTCGTGTCAACAGACATCATATTTTCATTGTGTTTGTTGTCGTCTTCTCTCCCACCAGGAAACGTAGGCCCTGGTAAAAAGTAGAGCACCATAGAGAACAGGGGGCCGTTTGAGGGAACAGGGGGCCGTTTGAGGGGTCAGGGGGCCGTTTGAGGGGACAGGGGGCCGTTTGAGGGGACAGGGGGGCCGTTTGAGGGAACAGGGGGCCGTTTGAGGGGACAGGGGGGCCGTTTGAGGGGTCAGGGGGGCCGTTTGAGGGGACAGGGGGGCCGTTTGAGGGACGCAGGTGTTTGTTTTGCTAATGTTGGGGCCATGTCACAGGCTGCTTCTCAAATGACACCATGTGCCCTCCTTTGGCCAGACTCCAGCTTAGCAGATGTAGCTTTGACTTGGCCAAAACAAGGGCACTACCTGAGTGCTGTTGTGGACAGGCACCCCACACTCCCTCTGTTCATTCACAGGCACCAGGCATTGTCTATGTACCAAATGGCACCCTATTCCCTACATAGTGCCCTACGTTTGACCAGGGCCCCATAGGGTAGTGCACTATATAGGGAGCAGTGTGCCAGACACAGCCAGCGATGGGGTCATGATGGGACGTCCCTGTCACATGGTGCTGCTCATCCTGGTTGTTTGGCTGTTGGCTGTTGTTAGCTCCCCCTGGCTGCCTTCTCTAGGAGGGGACTGAGGGAGGAAGAGAAGGGAAGGGAGGGAGGGAGGGGGGAAGGGAGGGAGGGAGGGGGGAAGGGAGGGAGGGAGGGAGGGGGGAAGGGAGGGAGGGGGGGGAAGGGAGGGAGGGAGGGGGGAAGGGAGGGGGAAGGGAGGGAGGGAGGGAGGGGGGAAGGGAGGGAGGGAGGGGGGAAGGGAGGGAGGGAGGGGAAGGGAGGGGGGAAGGGGGGGGAAGGGAGGAGGAGGGAGGGGGGAAGGGAGGGAGGGAGGGGGGAAGGGAGGGAGGGAGGGGGGAAGGGAGGGAGGGAGGGAGGGAGAGAGGGGAAAGGGAGGGAGAGAGGGGAGGAGAGGGAAGTGAACAGATGTAAACTAACAGTGAAATGCTTACAGAGGAGAGAGAGGTGGATAAGTTGTCGAGGGGCCCAACAGTTGATTTCAAACGATGGACACAGTACTAAAATAATACATCACCTGATAAATGAACATGCTGACAAAAGCAAGAAAAGCTCTGACGACATGTTCCAAATCAAACACTAGGTGAACTATCCAAGGTTTTCCATAAATTGAGGGATATAGAGGAAGCAGCTTAATCCCTAGGGGTCCAGTTTCCCAGACATAGATTAGTCCTGGAGTAAAACACTTCAGTGAAGAATCTTCATTGAGAATGCTTCTATCTATAGTCTAGACTAGGACCATGTAGTAACAGCTGTACCTTAATGTGTGTCTGGGAAAGTGTCCTCAGATCCATGTCTATAGTCTAGACTAGGACCATGTAGTAACAGCTGTACCTTGATGTGTGTCTGGGAAAGTGTCCTCAGATCCATGTCTATAGTCTAGACTAGGACCATGTAGTAACAGCTGTACCTTAATGTGTGTCTGGGAAAGTGTCCTCAGATCCATGTCTATAGTCTAGACTAGGACCATGTAGTAACAGCTGTACCTTGATGTGTGTCTGGGAAAGTGTCCTCAGATCCATGTCTATAGTCTAGACTAGGACCATGTAGTAACAGCTGTACCTTAATGTGTGTCTGGGAAAGTGTCCTCAGATCCATGTCTATAGTCTAGACTAGGACCATGTAGTAACAGCTGTACCTTGACGTGTATCTGGTTGCGCAGCACAGCAGCTCTGAGGATCAGGGCTTTGGCTCGTCTCTGGAACTCCTTGCCCATGTGGACAGACTTCTCAAACGTGTGGCTCCTCTGGTCCACGTCCCTCGCATACAGGATCTGACATCACACATACAGGAAGTTACTCACTCATACTGGAACTGGGGAGAGACTGGTGTGTGTGTGTGTGTACCTGTAGTGATAGTTGATGTGTAGAGATGCTAGTGTGTGTTACCTTGCTGTGAGAGTCTATACGTGTGTGTGTGTGTTACCTTGCTGTGAGAGTCTAAACGTGTGTGTGTGTGTGTGTGTTACCTTGCTGTGTGTGTGTGTGTTACCTTGCTGTGAGAGCCTATACGTGTGTGTGTGTGTGTGTTACCTTGCTGTGAGAGTCTATACGTGTGTGTGTGTGTGTGTGTTACCTTGCTGTGAGAGTCTATACGTGTGTGTGTTACCTTGCTGTGTGTGTTACCTTGCTGTGAGAGTCTATACGTGTGTGTGTGTGTGTGTGTGTTACCTTGCTGTGTGTGTGTGTGTGTGTGTGTGTTACCTTGCTGTGAGAGTCTATACGTGTGTGTGTGTGTGTTACCTTGCTGTGAGAGTCTATACATGTGTGTGTGTGTGTTACCTTGCTGTGTGTATGTGTTACCTTGCTGTGTGAGTGTGTTACCTTGCTGTGTGAGTGTATGTATGTGTGTGTGTTACCTTGCTGTGTGAGTCTATATGTGTGTGTGTGTGTGTGTGTGTGTTGCCTTGCTGTGTGTGTGTGTGTGTTACCTTGCTGTGAGAGTCTATACGTGTGTGTGTGTGTGTGTGTGTGTGTGTGTGTGTGTGTGTGTGTGTTACCTTGCTGTGTGTGTGTGTGTGTGTGTTACCTTGCTGTGTGTGTGTGTGTGTTACCTTGCTGTGTGTGTGTGTGTGTGTTACCTTGCTGTGTGTGTGTGTTACCTTGCTGTGTGTGTGTGTGTTACCTTGCTGTGTGTGTGTGTGTTACCTTGCTGTGTGTGTGTGTGTGTGTGTGTTACGTTGCTGTGTGTGTGTGTGTGTGTGTTACCTTGCTGTGTGTGTGTGTGTGTGTGTGTTACCTTGCTGTGTGTGTGTGTTACCTTGTTGTGTGTGTGTGTGTGTGTGTGTTACCTTGCTGTGTGTGTGTGTGTTACCTTGCTGTGTGTGTGTGTGTGTGTGTGTGTGTGTGTGTGTGTGTGTGTGTTACCTTGCTGTGTGTGTGTGTTACCTTGCTGTGTGTGTGTGTGTGTGTGTGTGTTACCTTGCTGTGTGTGTGTGTGTGTGTTACCTTGCTGTGTGTGTGTGTGTGTGTGTGTGTGTGTGTTACCTTGCTGTGTGTGTGTGTTATCTTGCTGTGTGTGTGTGTGTGTGTGTGTGTTACCTTGCTGTGTGTGTGTGTGTGTGTGTGTGTGTGTGTGTGTGTGTGTGTGTGTGTGTGTGTGTGTGTGTGTGTGTGTTACCTTGCTGTGAGAGTCTATACGTGCGTTGATCAGTCCCTCCAGTATGAGCTGGGTCAGTTCATCCTCCAGATTTAACACTGTGGTGTTGAAGGACTGGGACATCTTAGTCATGTCTGCAGACACGTAGGGGCTGAAGTACTGACACACACACACACACACACACACACACACACACACACACACACACACACACACACACACACACACCAGGTTAACAACTTGGGCTGAAGTACTGACACACACACACACACACACCAGGTTAACAACTTGGGCTGAAGTACTGACACACACACACCAGGTTAACAACTTGGGCTGAAGTACTGACACACACACACACCAGGTTAACAACTTGGGCTGAAGTACTGACACACACACACACACACACACACACCAGGTTAACAACTTGGGCTGAAGTACTGACACACACACACACCAGGTTAACAACTTGGGCTGAAGTACTGACACACACACCAGGTTAACAACTTGGGCTGAAGTACTGACACACACACACACACACACACCAGGTTAACAACTTGGGCTGAAGTACTGACACACACACACACACACACACCAGGTTAACAACTTGGGCTGAAGTACTGACACACACACACACCAGGTTAACAACTTGGGCTGAAGTACTGACACACACACACACACCAGGTTAACAACTTGGGCTGAAGTACTGACACACACACACACACACCAGGTTAACAACTTGGGCTGAAGTACTGACACACACACACACCAGGTTAACAACTTGGGCTGAAGTACTGACACACACACACACCAGGTTAACAACTTGGGCTGAAGTACTGGACACACACACACACCAGGTTAACAACTTGGGCTGAAGTACTGACACACACACACACCAGGTTAACAACTTGGGCTGAAGTACTGACACACACACACACCAGGTTAACAACTTGGGCTGAAGTACTGACACACACACACACACCAGGTTAACAACTTGGGCTGAAGTACTGACACACACACACACACACCAGGTTAACAACTTGGGCTGAAGTACTGACACACACACACACACACACCAGGTTAACAACTTGGGCTGAAGTACTGACTCAGAACAGGTAATGTAGGGATATGAAGGAAAGGAATTCAGGTGTAAAACACTGAAAAGTGACTAAGTCCTGCAAAGTGTGTTGTGTTACGTCATGGTGCCATGACTGATCTCTCTGTGTGTGTCTCACCTGTAGGAGGGCTCTTACTGATCTCTGTGTGTGTCTTACCTGTAGGAGGGCTCTTACTGATCTCTCTGTGTGTCTTACCTGTAGGAGGGCTCTTACTGATCTCTCTGTGTGTCTTACCTGTAGGAGGGCTCTCACTGATCTCTCTGTGTGTCTTACCTGTAGGAGGGCTCTTACTGATCTCTCTGTGTGTGTCTCACCTGTAGGAGGGCTCTTACTGATCTCTCTGTGTGTGTCTTACCTGTAGGAGGGCTCTCACTGATCTCTCTGTGTGTGTCTTACCTGTAGGAGGGCTCTCACTGATCTCTCTGTGTGTGTCTCACCTGTAGGAGGGCTCTTACTGATCTCTCTCTGTGTGTCTCACCTGTAGGAGGGCTCTTACTGATCTCTCTGTGTGTCTCACCTGTAGGAGGGCTCTTACTGATCTCTCTGTGTGTCTCACCTGTAGGAGGTCTCTTACTGATCTCTCTGTGTGTGTCACCTGTAGGAGGGCTCTTACTGATCTCTCTGTGTGTCTCACCTGTAGGAGGGCTCTTACTGAGATCTCTGTGTGTGTCTTACCTGTAGGAGGGCTCTCACTGATCTCTCTGTGTGTGTCACCTGTAGGAGGGCTCTCACTGATCTCTCTGTGTGTGTCTCACCTGTAGGAGGGCTCTTACTGATCTCTCTGTGTGTGTCTTACCTGTAGGAGGGCTCTTACTGATCTCTCTGTGTGTGTTTCACCTGTAGGAGGGCTCTTACTGATCTCTCTGTGTGTGTCTTACCTGTAGGAGGGCTCTTACTGATCTCTCTGTGTGTGTTTCACCTGTAGGAGGGCTCTTACTGATCTCTCTGTGTGTGTCTTACCTGTAGGAGGGCTCTTACTGATCTCTCTGTGTGTGTCTTACCTGTAGGAGGGCTCTTACTGATCTCTCTGTGTGTATCTCACCTGTAGGAGGGCTCTCACTGATCTCTCTGTGTGTGTCTTACCTGTAGGAGGGCTCCCACTGATCTCTCTGTGTGTGTCTTACCTGTAGGAGGGCTCCCACTGATCTCTCTGTGTGTGTCTTACCTGTAGGAGGGCTCTTACTGATCTCTCTGTGTGTGTCTTACCTGTAGGAGGGCTCTTACTGATCTCTCTGTGTGTCTCACCTGTATAAGGGCTCTGTTTCTGATCTGTGTGTACAGTGTTCTAACGTGGGGGGCCAGGTACAGGTCCAATAGAAGGTTATCCTGCAGGAGAGAAGAGGAGACAGAGAGAGAGAGGAAGGGCATTGGTGTTAGGTGCACATTCAAATCCCAGTTGTTTTTGAGCCATGGGGCGGCAGGTAACCTCGTGGTTAGAGGGGCGGCAGGTAGCCTCGTGGTCGGAGGGGCGGCAGGTAGCCTCGTGGTCGGAGGGGCGGCAGGTAGCCTCGTGGTCGGAGGGGCGGCAGGTAGCCTCGTGGTCGGAGGGGCGGCAGGTAGCCTAGTGGTCGGAGGGGCGGCAGGTAGCCTAGTGGTCGGAGGGGCGGCAGGTAGCCTAGTGGTTAGAGGGGCGGCAGGTAGCCTAGTGGTTAGAGGGGTGGCAGGTAGCCTAGTGGTTAGAGGGGTGGCAGGTAGCCTAGTGGTTAGAGGGGTGGCAGGTAGCCTAGTGGTCAGAGGGGCGGCAGGTAGCCTAGTGGTTAGAGGCAGGTAGCCTAGTGGTCAGAGGGGCGGCAGGTTGCCTAGTGGTCAGAGGGGCGGCAGGTAGCCTAGTGGTCAGAGGGGCGGCAGGTAGCCTAGTGGTCAGAGGGGCGGCAGGTAGCCTAGTGGTTAGAGCAGGTAGCCTAGTGGTTAGAGGCAGGTAGCCTAGTGGTTAGAGGCAGGTAGCCTAGTGGTTAGAGGCAGGTAGCCTAGTGGTTAGAGGCAGGTAGCCTAGTGGTTAGAGGCAGGTAGCCTAGTGGTCAGAACGTTGGGCCAGTAACCAAAAGGTTGCTAGATAAAATCCCCAAGCTGACAAGGTAAAAATCTGTGGTTCTGCCCCTGAACAAGGCAGTTAACCCACTGTTCCTAGGCCATCATTGTAAATAAGAATTTGTTCAATGAGGTTAAATGAAATTAAAAAACAATCCCAAGACTAATTCAATCAACATTACTGAGTGGCAATATAAATAGTTTTTTTTTTAAATATTTTGCAGTCAGCCTGTAACAGTCCATATAAAACTGTTTTCTTCCTTAACATCATCTAGTCAGCCTGTAACAGTCCATATAAAACGGTTTTCTTCCTTAACATCATCTAGTCAGCCTGTAACAGTCCATATAAAACGGTTTTCTTCCTTAACATCATCTAGTCAGCCTGTAACAGTCCATATAAAACTGTTTTCTTCCTTAACGTCATCTAGTCAGCCTGTAACAGTCCATATAAAACTGTTTTCTTCCTTAACATCATCTAGTCAGCCTGTAACAGTCCATATAAAACGGTTTTCTTCCTTAACATCATCTAGTCAGCCTGTAACAGTCCATATAAAACTGTTTTCTTCCTTAACGTCATCTAGTCAGCCTGTAACAGTCCATATAAAACTGTTTTCTTCCTTAACATCATCTAGTCAGCCTGTAACAGTCCATATAAAACTGTTTTCTTCCTTAACATCATCTAGTCAGCCTGTAACAGTCCATATAAAACGGTTTTCTTCCTTAACGTCATCTAGTCAGCCTGTAACAGTCCATATAAAACGGTTTTCTTCCTTAACATCATCTAGTCAGCCTGTAACAGTCCATATAAAACTGTTTTCTTCCTTAACATCATCTAGTCAGCCTGTAACAGTCCATATAAAACGGTTTTCTTCCTTAACGTCATCTAGTCAGCCTGTAACAGTCCATATAAAACTGTTTTCTTCCTTAACGTCATCTAGTCAGCCTGTAACAGTCCATATAAAACTGTTTTCTTCCTTAACGTCATCTAGTCAGCCTGTAACAGTCCATATAAAACGGTTTTTCTTCCTTAACATCATCTAGTCAGCCTGTAACAGTCCATATAAAACGGTTTTTCTTCCTAACATCATCTAGTCAGCCTGTAACAGTCCATATAAAACGGTTTTCTTCCTTAACATCATCTAGTCAGCCTGTAACAGTCCATATAAAACTGTTTTCTTCCTTAACGTCATCTAGTCAGCCTGTAACAGTCCATATAAAACTGTTTTCTTCCTTAACATCATCTAGTCAGCCTGCAACAGTCCATATAAAACTGTTTTCTTCCTTAACATCATCTAGTCAGCCTGCAACAGTCCATATAAAACTGTTTTCTTCCTTAACGTCATCTAGTCAGCCTGTAACAGTCCATATAAAACGGTTTTCTTCCTTAACGTCATCTAGTCAGCCTGTAACAGTCCATATAAAACTGTTTTCTTCCTTAACATCATCTAGTCAGCCTGTAACAGTCCATATAAAACGGTTTTCTTCCTTACCTTCACCTCGTCCAGGAGTTTCAGACAGGATGCGTACTGTGATTCGTAGAACTTGAAGATTATGTCACGCAGCTGGGGCTCCAACTCTAGAAACAACTTAAAGGAGCTAGAGAGGAGAGATAGATGAGAGGGAGATAGGAGAGAGAGAGGAGAGAGAGATAGGAGAGAGAGAGATATAGGAGAGAGAGAGAGAGAGAGCGAGAGAGAGGAGAGAGATGAGAGAGATATAAGAGAGAGATATAGGAGAGAGAGAGAGAGAGAGGGAGAGAGAGAGAGAGAGAGAGAGAGAGAGAGAGAGATATAGGAGAGAGAGAGGAGAGATAGATGAGAGGGATAGGGGAGAGGGAGAGATAGGAGAGAGAGATATAAGAGAGAGATGAGAGAGAGAGAGAGATATAGGAGAGAGAGAGGAGAGATAGATGAGAGGGATAGGGGAGAGATAGGAGAGATAGGAGATAGAGATATAAGAGAGAGATGAGAGAGAGATATAGGAGAGAGAGAGGAGAGAGAGAGATATAGGAGAGAGATATAGGAGAGAGAGAGGAGAGATAGATGAGAGGGATAGGGGAGAGGGAGAGATAGGAGAGAGAGAAAGCGAGGGAAAAGAGGTGCTGACATTTCAATATGTACTGAAATCAGTCATCACCCAACAAGCTGTTCCTCTCCATAACAGTTCTCATCAAGAACTTCCACTTGATGGAGAGAACAATGAAGCACATTGCTCTTTAACAGAGTTAGCAGTTACCTGGAGGGGACGACTAAGTGTGGTGCACCCTGCGTAGGGAGCCTACCTGCTTGAGATGATGTTCTTCTGTAGTTCCTGTCTGTCGAAGGTGGCCAGGGCACACATCCCTCCATACACCGCTACATTACTGGGGGACAGGAGCTGGGGAGGGGACCCACAACAGGTTACAACTCCTCAATCCAAATACAACTAATAACACTCCATGTACACAGCAACGTCATGGCTCAGACCAGATATGGTGAGGTACCATACCATTATAATGGAGTGTTGGGGGGCGGGGTCAAGTGAGTTGTGGGGGGGGCGGGGTCAAGTGAGTTGGGGAGGGGCGGGGTCAAGTGAGTTGTGGGGGGGCGGGGTCAAGTGAGTTGTGGGGGGGCGGGGGTCAAGTGAGTTGTGGGGGGGCGGGGTCAAGTGAGTTGTGGGGGGGCGGGGTCAAGTGAGTTGTGGGGGGGCGGGGTCAAGTGAGTTGGGGGGGCGGGGGTCAAGTGAGTTGGGGGGGCGGGGTCAAGTGAGTTGGGGGACGGGGTCAAGTGAGTTGGGGGACAGAGTCAAGTGAGTTGGGGGACGGAGTCAAGTGAGTTGGGGGGGCGGGGTCAAGTGATTTGGGGGGGCGGGGTCAAGTGATTTGGGGGGGCGGGGTCAAGTGATTTGGGGGGGGCGGGGTGAAGTGATTTGGGGGGGGCGGGGTGAAGTGATTTGGGGGGGGCGGGGTGAAGTGATTTGGGGGGGGGGGGGGGCGGGGTGAAGTGATTTGGGGGGGGGGCGGGGTAAAGTGATTTGGGGTCAGAGATAGGGCGATATATTGATATCTGACCTCTGGGAAGTCGCAGTGGTCAAATGAAGCCTGGAGGAAGCACTTGGCGGCCGGTTTGTACTTTCTAGAGGCCAGCTCTGCCAAACCTGGGGGGGGGGGGGGCAGGTCAAGAGAAACATTTGAAACTCACAACTTAAAAATAGGTTTTATTACCTAATATGACCTAAGACTTCAGTGGTTTCTCCTAACAGTATAGTATAATGTCTTAGCTGCAGACTTCAGTGGTTTCTCCTAACAGTATAGTATAATGTCTTAGCTGCAGACTTCAGCGGTCCTCCTAACAGTATAGTATAATGTCTTAGCTGCAGACTTCAGCGGTCCTCCTAACAGTATAGTATAATGTCTTAGCTGCAGACTTCAGCGGTCCTCCTAACAGTATAGTATAATGTCTTAGCTGCAGACTTCAGCGGTCCTCCTAACAGTATAGTATAATGTCTTAGCTGCAGACTTCAGTGGTCCTCCTAACAGTATAGTATAATGTCTTAGCTGCAGACTTCAGCGGTCCTCCTAACAGTATAGTATAATGTCTTAGCTGCAGACTTCAGCGGTCCTCCTAACAGTATAGTATAATGTCTTAGCTGCAGACTTCAGCGGGTCCTCCTAACAGTATAGTATAATGTCTTAGCTGCAGACTTCAGCGGTCCTCCTAACAGTATAGTATAATGTCTTACCCGCAGCACATTTTAGTTTGGTGAGGACAGATTGGTTCTGACTGTCTCTCTCTCCTCGTTGCTAGAATAACAAGCAAGCGGAGGTAAGTCAGTGATTTTCTCTCAGAGTGAAGGCTATATTAGAGCCTACTATACACACACACACAACAATTTAAAAGGAGAACATCTATTGAACAAATTCTCATACTGCTTGATTTTACAAGTTTCTCTCACTAGGAAGGTACGATGGAAAGGTTATATTTCAAGTCATTCAGTACTAACCTCAGCTATCTCTGGAGTGGATTCTGCCTTGCTGACGTAGCTAAGTACATGGGACCAGTTCTGGAGGTAAACGCTAACCTAGCGAGAAAGAAATACAGAGAGAGAGAGAAATACAGAGAGAGAGAGAGAGAGAAATACAGAGAGGAGAGAGAGAGAGAGAAATACAGAGAGAGGAGAGAGAGAGAAATACAGAGAGGAGAGGGAGAGAGAGAGAGAGAGAGAGAGAAATACAGAGAGAGGAGAGAGAGAGAAATACAGAGAGGAGAGAGAGAGAAATACAGAGAGGAGAGAGAGAGAGAGAAATACAGAGAGAGGAGAGAGAGAGAGAGAAATACAGAGAGAGGAGAGAGAGAGAGAGAGACAGAAATACAGAGAGAGGAGAGAAAAGGTTTGAGAAACCTTCCAAGGATGTTAGGTCAGACAATCCACGTTTATAGACTTGACCAAGTGAAGACACAACTTGATAAAAGTTGACATGACATTCATAAACATTCATTTCGGAGGCACGTGTTAATGAGGTCATAGTACCTTGATGACGTTCAGACACATGTTGATGACATGCTTGGCACTAGTGCAGTAGTCTCGGGCTCGGCTGTAACACTTAAGGGCGTTGCTGAGATCTCCACAGTCTAAATAGTGGTCCCCTAGGTCATCATGACCCCGCCTGAACAGACGGAGAGAGAGAGGGAGGGGAGAGGGGGGAGAGGAGGAGAGAGAGGGGGAAAGGGGAGGAGAGAGAGGGGGAAAGGGGAGGAGAGAGGGGGGGGGGGAGAGAGGGGGGGAGGGAGGAGAGAGAGGGGGGGAAGGGGAGGAGAGAGAGGGGGAAAGGGAGGAGAGAGAGGGGAAAGGGAGGAGAGAGAGGGGGAAGGGGAGGAGAGAGGGGGGGAGGGGAGGAGAGAGGGGGGGAGGGGAGGAGAGAGAGGGGGGAGGGGAGGAGAGAGAGGGGGAGGGGAGGAGAGAGGGGGGGAGGGGAGGAGAGAGAGGGGGGGAGAGGAGGAGAGAGAGGGGGAAAGGGGAGGAGAGAGAGGGGGAAAGGGGAGGAGAGAGAGGGGGGAGGAGAGAGAGGGGGAGGAGAGAGAGGGGGGGAGGGGAGGAGAGAGGGGGGAGGGGAGGAGAGAGGGGGGGAGGGGAGGAGAGAGAGGGGGGAGGGGAGGAGAGAGAGGGGGAGGGGAGGAGAGAGAGGGGGGAGGGGAGGAGAGAGAGGGGGAGGGGAGGAGAGAGAGGGGGGGAGGGGAGGAGAGAGGGGGGGGAGAGGGGCGGAGAGGGGGGAGGAGAGAGAGGGGGGAGAGGAGGAGAGAGGGGGGAGGAGAGAGAGAACTTGTTGAGTAGTAGACTGGTTCCATTTGGGTTGAGGCCCTTCCTCTCCTCTACCACATCACTGGCTGTGTCTACATTCTCCAACCTTATCCCAAAGTGTGTACTTGTCTTGCACGCTCCCTCTCATGAAGTTAAAAGCACTGGATGTGTGTAAACCCAGCAGATGTCCTAGGGTTCTAGCCATGCATGTTATCTGAGTTCCATCTCCACTGCTTGTGACACACGTAACACAGTGAAAACAATGTCTACTTGAGTTTCCCCCGTAGCTAGTTACCTGATGCTCTCTTTGATGGAGTTTCCCTTGTAGTTCTTGAGGTCAGTGTCCAGCTTCTCCAGTTTGAGCAGGGCCTTTTTCCTGGTGCTCTCTGCCCAGGCTGTGTCCAGGAGAGGGGCCTCCACCGGCCCATCAGGCACCGCGTCAGGCACACCCTGCACCTGTCTGGGAATAGACAGAGATGTTAGGGATGTATGCACACATGCGGGATCTCACACACACACACACACACACACACACACACACACACACACACACACACACACACACACACACACACACAGTTGTACCTTATATAGGCTCCACTTCACTCACACACACACTCCTCCTCCTCACCGCTTGGCGTCGGTGAGTCGGCGGTGGATCTCCTCGTACACGTCTACGTTGAAGGTCCTCTGGACGAAGGACAGGGCCATCTTCAGGGCCTCGGCACGGAGCTGGGGACAATGTTGTGCTATGAACTGCAGTCTCTCAATACGCATCAGACCGCTGTAGCTGGACGCAAACTGCTCCAGGTCCTAGAGAGTGAGACCAGGAGAGATGAAAGACAGAGAAAGAGAGAGAGAGAGAGAGAGACAGGGAGACAAAAGAGAGATTGAGAGAGAGACAGCGAGAGGCAGCGAGACAGGGAGATTGAGAGAGGAAGAGTGAGAGAGAAAGAGACATAACAGTGAGAAGATAACACATGATAGGAGAATGTGACAGACTGACTTCATTTAGTTCAGTGTTCAGCATAGAATATAGAAGTAGAACTACAAAGCTAAGGAAGATACAGTCAGTAACGTGCCAGTGCTAGAGCTAGCTTAGCGCTATAGTAACGTCCCAGTGCTAGGGCTAGCTTAGTGCTATAGTAACGTCCCAGTGCTAGGGCTAGCTTAGTGCTATAGTAACGTCCCAGTGCTAGGGCTAGCTTAGTGCTATAGTAACGTCCCAGTGCTAGATTAATGCTATAGTAACGTCCCAGTGCTAGCTTAGTGCTATAGTAACGTACCAGTGCTAGGGCTAGCTTAGTGCTATAGTAACGTCCCAGGGCTAGCTTAGTGCTATAGTAACGTCCCAGTGCTAGATTAATGCTATAGTAACGTCCCAGTGCTAGCTTAGTGCTATAGTAACGTACCAGTGCTAGCTTAGTGCTATAGTAACGTCCCAGGGCTAGCTTAGTGCTATAGTAATGTCCCAGTGCTAGGACTAGCTTAGTGCTACATTAACGTCCCAGTGCTAGGGCTAGCTTAGTGCTATAGTAACGTCCCAGCGTAGGGCTATCTTAGTGCTATAGTAACGTCCCAGTGCTAGATTAATGCTATAGTAATGTCCCAGTGCTAGCTTAGTGCTATAGTAACGTACCAGTGCTAGGGCTAGCTTAGTGCTATAGTAACATCCCAGGGCTAGTTTAGTGCTATAGTAACGTCCCAGTGCTAGATTAATGCTATAGTAACGTCCCAGTGCTAGCTTAGTGCTATAGTAACGTACCAGTGCTAGCTTAGTGCTATAGTAACGTCCCAGGGCTAGCTTAGTGCTATAGTAATGTCCCAGTGCTAGGACTAGCTTAGTGCTATATTAACGTCCCAGTGCTAGGGCTAGCTTAGTGCTATAGTAACGTCCCAGTGCTAGATTAATGCTATAGTAACGTCCCAGTGCTAGCTTAGTGCTATAGTAACGTACCAGTGCTAGGGCTAGCTTAGTGCTATAGTAACGTACCAGTGCTAGATTAATGCTATAGTAACGTCCCAGGGCTAGCTTAGTGCTATAGTAACGTACCAGTGCTAGCTTAGTGCTATAGTAATGTCCCAGTGCTAGCTTAGTGCTATAGTAACGTCCCAGGGCTAGCTTAGTGCTATAGTAATGTCCCAGTGCTAGATTAATGCTATAGTAACGTCCCAGTGCTAGCTTAGTGCTATAGTAACGTCCCAGTGCTAGGGCTAGCTTAGTGCTATAGTAACGTACCAGTGCTAGATTAATGCTATAGTAACGTCCCAGGGCTAGCTTAGTGCTATAGTAATGTCCCAGTGCTAGATTAATGCTATAGTAACATCCCAGTGCTAGCTTAGCGCTATAGTAATGTCCCAGTGCTAGGGCTAGCTTAGTGCTATAGTAACGTACCAGTGCTAGCTTAGCGCTATAGTAATGTCCCAGTGCTAGGGCTAGCTTAGTGCTATAGTAACGTCCCAGTGCTAGCTTAGCGCTATAGTAATGTCCCAGTGCTAGGGCTAGCTTAGTGCTATAGTAACGTCCCAGTGCTAGGGCTAGCTTAGTGCTATAGTAACGTCCCAGTGCTAGCTTAGCGCTATAGTAATGTCCCAGTGCTAGCTTAGTGCTATAGTAACGTACCAGTGTGGGGTTTTCCACCACATAGTTGGTGTCTGGAGCATTCTGCTGGTCTTCCTGGGGGTCAGCATCGATCTGCATCGGCTCAACAGCCCCCTGGAGGAGAGAGAGGGATGGAAGGGAGGGGGAGAGAGAGGAGAGAGAAGGTGAGATGGACAGAGAGAGTGGGGGAGATGGTGAGAGAGTGGGGGGAGATGGAGAGAGAGAGGGATGGAAGGGAGGGGGAGAGAGAAGGTGAGATGGAGAGAGAGCGAGCGGGGGATATGGAGTGAGAGAGCGGGGGAGATGGTGAGAGAGAGGGATGGAAGGGAGGGAGAGAGAGAGAGGGATGGAAGGGAGGGGGAGAGAGAAGGTGAGATGGAGAGAGAGCGAGCGGGGGAGAGAGAGAGATAGACTTTTAGAGGTTAACCCCCTAAGGTCAATGACCGCGCACCCTCTGAAATCGAATTAGCATTTTAAAAAAGCCCCATAGAAATCCATCAATTTAAGCTAGAGCAGTGTTTCTGCAGTGAAAGGTGACAGAGCTAGAGCAGTGTTTCTGCAGTGAAAGGTGACAGAGCTAGAGCAGTGTTTCTGCAGTGAAAGGTGACAGAGCTAGAGCGGTGTTTCTGCAGTGAAAGGTGACAGAGCTAGAGCGGTGTTTCTGCAGTGAAAGGTGACAGAGCTAGAGCGGTGTTTCTGCAGTGAAAGGTGACAGAGCTAGAGCGGTGTTTCTGCAGTGAAAGGTGACAGAGCTAGAGCGGTGTTTCTGCAGTGAAAGGTGACAGAGCTAGAGCGGTGTTTCTGCAGTGAAAGGTGACAGAGAGAGCGGTGTTTCTGCAGTGAAAGGTGACAGAGCTAGAGCAGTGTTTCTGCAGTGAAAGGTGACAGAGCTAGAGCAGTGTTTCTGCAGTGAAAGGTGACAGAGCTAGAGCAGTGTTTCTGCAGTGAAAGGTGACAGAGCGGTGTTTGTCAGACCATGAGACATCCCAATTGGTCTTCTCAGAACATTGTCTGTAGCGTCCAAACAGCCTACAAATGATTGACCCTTCAATGGAAAGATGAGACTCTCACGAACATGACGGTGTTCTCCGTTTTGCTCTATGACCCGACAAGCTACTTGGGACTCATCTGAAGGCGGTACAGCCAATCTGCCAACTGTCTGTAGTGTCTGAACAGTTTGGCCTACACACTAATATGACCCTCTGTGTAAAGGTGAGACTCTCACAAACATGACGGTGGTTTTGTTCTAGGACGCCCACAGGCCTCACAAGACTTGTCTGAAGGTCCCCTGGTACGAAGTTGAAAACATTTATGGAAGTATATATGGAGACTGGATTAGTACCAAAAATATGGGGTTAAATACATGTAACTAGGCAAGTCAGTTAAGAACAAATTCTTATTTACAATGACGGCCTATGAACAGATTTTTACCTTGGCAGCGAGGGGATTCAATCTAGCAACCTTTCGGTTACTGGCCCAACACTCTAACCACTAGGCTACCTGCCGCCCTAATAGCAGTAAGGACAAAAATTATTAATCAAAAAATACGTGTTCTTTTTTTTTTTATACTTCAAGGGGACTTAAAATTCAAAATCAAATAGCAAAATGATCCTTGATATGACCTTAAAACAACTCCATATATCAGAGCTTTGCTCTGTCTGCTCTGGTGGTTCTACCTCTGGGAGCAGGGAGCATGCTGAGAGGCTGGAGCTAAGGACGTAGTCCCCTGCAGTGAACGGTGACAGCAGATTGGGTCTGCTGCTGCTATGGGAGGTACAGGGCAGCTCTGAGGCTGAGGTCTGGGCCAAGATAGCCTTACTCTTGTCCCTGTCTCTGGCCATGTCCCTGTCTCTTTCGCTGTCCTGAGCCTGAGCTTGCTCTGCCCCTGCGGCAACCTCCAGCTCCGACACTGAGCTGTCCTGGAGGAGGGAGGGGAGGTGGGAAAGGGGGGAGATGCAGGGAAGGAAGGGAGGGGGGAGATGGAGGGGAGGGCAAAAGAGTGATTTCTGTCCTTCATGACTTAAAGCACTTCGCATGATAAGTCATGTTAGTTAGCTAGCCACACCTCTGACCACATTAGCTAGATGTTATTTGGGGCTGTGTAATAAACTACATGACAACAAGTATGTGGACACCTGCTCGTCAAACATCTTATTCCATAATCATGGGTATTAATATGGAGTTGGTCCCCTCTTTACTGCTATAACAGCCTCCATTCTTCTGGGAAGGCTTTCCGCTAGATGTTGGAACATTGCTGCAGGGACTTGCTTCCATTCAGCCACAAGAGCATTAGTGAGGTCGGGCACTGATGTTGGGCGATTAGGCCTGGGTCGCAGTCGGCATTCCAATTCATCCCAAAGTAGTTTGATGGGCTTGAGGTCAGGGCTCTGTGCAGGACAGTCAAGTTCTTCAACACCGATCAACAAACCATTTCTGTACGGACCTCGCTTGGTGCACGGGGGCATTGTCATGCTGAAACAGTAAAGGGCCTTCCCCAAACTGTTGCCACAAAATCATCTTTGCTGTAGCGTTAAGATTTCCCTTCACTGTAACTAAGGGGCCTAGCCCAAACCATGAAATTGGGGGCAGGTAGCTTTCTCCTGGCATCCACCAAACCCAGATTCTTCCATTGGACTGCCAGAAGGTGAAGCGTGATTCATCACTCCAGACAACATGTTTCCACTCCAGATTCCAATGGTGATGAGCTTTCCACCACTCAACCTGACGCTTGGCATTGTGATCTTGGATTGCGACTGCTCGGCCATGGAAACCCATTTCATTTTTTTATTGAACCTTTATCTAACTAGACAAGTCAGTTACGAACAAATTCTTATTTACAATGAGGGCCTACCTCAGCCAAACCCGAATGACGCTGGGCCAATTGTGCGCCGCCCTATGGGACTCGGCCAGTTGTGATACAGCCTGAAATCGAACCAGGGTCTGTAGTGACACCTCTAGCACCGAGATGCAGTGCCTTAGACCGCTGCGCCACTCGAGAGCCCACGAAGCTCCCGACGAACAGTTCTTGTGCTGACGTTGCTTTCAGAGGCAGTTTGGAACTCGGTAGTGAGTGTTGCTACATGCTTCAGTGGTCCCGTTCTGTGAGCTTGTGAGGACTACCACTTCGCGGCTGAGCCGTTGTTGCTCCTAGACATTTTCACTTATCAGCACAGTACAGTACTTATCAGTACAGTTGTCCAGGGCAGCTCTAGCAGGGTAGAAATTTTACAAACTGACTTGTTGGAAAAGTGGCATCTTATGACGGTGCCACGTTGAATGTCACTAAGCTCTTCAGTACGGGCCATTCTACTGCCAATGTTTGTCTATGTAGATTGCATGGCTTTTATTTAATAGAGATTGCATGGCTGTGTGCTAGATTTTATACACCAGTCAGCAACGGGTGTGGCTGAAATAGCAGAATCCACCAATTTGAAGGGGTGTCCAGATACTTTTGGTGATGTAGTGTATATTTGGTGCTGTACAAACAAGGTGGGTCACACATGTGAATTGGTCTGAGACATTTAAGGAACATGGAAGTCCTGCTTCTTGCATAAAAGGGATGTCAATTAATGTGTTGTCTCTAAACTGAACTGCAAGGCTTGGTGAAAGGTTTCAGGGTGATAGTAACTTCTGCCAGTCCGGTGGATGTTGTTTAGCTAGTTGATTATAACAGACAATTTAAGAATTGTTTCCATGGCCATCTTCTCTAGCTAACTCCATTTTTATTTAGCTAGCTAAATAGCTTGGGGGGGTGGTATAATTTGTGGGGATTCTGTTCCAAAAACTTCGTAAATAACAAAATTGCCAACATACAACGCATATAAAGTTGTATAGAGGCAGAATAAGATACCGGGTAGGGAGTGAGCTATTTCATTAAGTTTTTCCCTCACCAGGTTTATTCCCGAAAAATGTCTGTCCTCACTCTGGTTGCCTATGGACAAACATTAAGAATAATCTACCTGGTGAGTTGATGCCTATTCGGCAGCTAGTTAGCCAGGTGACTTGATCATGCTACTTTGTATGCGTTGTTTGTTGACAACCTTGTACTTTACAACGGATTCCTGTTGGAACGTTCCACAAATTATACCCACCCAATAGCTTGCATTTTTAGGTGGCTACGCTAACGTTTGACACAGACGACACTATGCTAGTCAGGAATTACTAACTACAGTCAGGTTATTTTGTTAAATCAGCAAACTACAGTAACGACTCAACACGAGCCATCAAACTGTCTGTTTACATTTTCTATAACTAATTTAGCTACACATGCTTTTTTTTAATCCGCCGACTAGTTAGCTAAATCTATCAAACAAATTGAAGCTTTATAATCTATAATAAACCTAGTTTAATCCGCCCTAACGCTAAATGTATTAGATAATAAGGACTAACTTGATGTTGAGACCCTAGCATAGCTTCTTAGCTAACATTAGCTAGCAAGATTAGCTTGTTAGCTAACGCTAGTTGAAAACACTTTGTTAGAGGATCAACTCAATCTAAACAAAAAATAGAGTCATTCAAACGTGTTCCCGGTTATATAAACTGTTGAAAACACAAGTTTACCTGAAAGTTAAAAACCTGTACGGGCAGAGGCATCTCCTTCTCTGCCGACACAAACACAATAATCACATCCGGGGTATGGGAGTGCAACTTGTATCTAAATCCCTGTGGAGCGAAAGTTACTGCCAAAAATCAAAAGATGGCTAGCTGGAACAAACCCAGCTTTAGCACTGTTATGAAACATTTTAATACCCACAGTCATACATTATCATACATGGTTATAACGCCTAGTATATTGGACTAGTATATAAAGCCTAGTATATAAGTACATCGCATTCGGGAAAGTATTCAGACCCATACACTTTTTCCACATTTTGTTACGTGAAAGCCTTATTCCCTCAAAACCAAGAATTCCTGATTAGTCAGGAAGAATCCCATGTCTGGTTGACTGTAGGTGTCTGAAATGTCACCCTAATCCCTCTATCCAGTGGATTCAGAAAGTATTCAAACCCCTTGACTTTTTCCATATTTTGTTATGTTACAGCCTTATTCTAAAATGTATGAAATAATGTTATCCCTCATCAGTCTACACACATTACCCCATAATGACAAAGCAAAAACAATTTAGAAATTTCTGCAAATGTCTTAAACATAAAAACTGAAATACCTTCTTTAAATAAGTATTCAGACCATTTGCGTTGAGACTTGAAATTGAGCTCAGGTGCATCCTGTTTCCATTGAACATCCTTGAGATGTTTCTACAACTTGATTGGAGTCCAGCTGTGATAAATTCAGTTGATTGGACATGATTTGGAAAGGCACACACCTGTCTATATAAGGTCCCACAGTTGACAGTGAATGTCAGAGCAAAAACCAAGCCATGAGTTCGAAGGAATTGTGTCGAGGCACAGATCTGGGGAAGGGAACCAAAACATTTCTGCAGCATTGAAGGTCCCCAAGAACACAGTGGCCTCCATTATTCTTAAATGGAAGAAGTTTGGAACCACCAAGACTCTTCCTAGAACTGGCTGCCCGGCCAAACTGAGCAATCAGGGGAGAAGGGCCTTGATCAGGGAGGTGACCAAGAACCCGATGGTCACTCTGACAGAGCTCCAGAGTTCCTCTGTGGAGATGGGAGAAACTTCTAAAAGAACAACCATCTCTGCAACACTCCACAAATCAGGCCTTTATGGTAGAGTGGCCAGATGGAAGCCACTCCTCATTAAAAGGCTCATGACAGCCCGCTTGGAGTTTGTCATAAAGCACCTAAAGGACTCTCAGACCATGAGAAACAAGATTCTCTGGTCTGATGAAACCAAGATTGAACTCTTTGGCCTGAATGCCAAGCGTCACATCTGGAGGAAACCTGTCACCATAACTACGGTGAAGCATGGTGGTGGCAGCATCATGCTGTGGGGATGTTTTTCAGTGGCAGGGAATGGGAGACTAGTAAGGATCGAGGCAAAGATGAACGGACCAAAGTACAGAGAGATCCTTGACGAAAACCTGCTCCAGAGCACTCAGGACCTCAGACTGGGGCGAAGGTTCACCTTCCAACAGGACAACGACCCTAAGCACACAGCCAAGACAACACAGGAGTGGCTTCAGGACAAGTCTCTGAATGTCCTTGAGTGGCCCGGACTTGAACCCAATCAAATATCACTGTGTGATCTGAAAATAGGTCTCTGACAGAGCTTGACAGGATCTGCAGAGAAGAACGTGAGAAACTCCCCAAATGCAGGTGTGCCAAGCTTGTAGTGCCATACCCAAGAAGACTCGAGGCTGGAATCGATGCCAAAGGTGCTTGAACAAAGCACTGAGTAAAGGGTCTGAATACTTATGTAAATGTAATATTTCAGATTTTTTATTTGTATACATTTATACAAAAATATCTAAAAACCAGTTTTTGCTTTGTCATTATGGGGCACCTGTGTGTCAGTGTAACTGGGGATAGTTTGTCAACTGGAGGCACACAGCGTATGGATCTGCGCAAACTGCTACAGAAAGTATATAGATTTAACCCTACGGATAATAAGGGTTTTCAAGAGCTTATAAGTTCTATACTGAAGGAAAATATATAAACTCAACATACAACAATTTAATTGATTTTACTGAGTTACAGTTCATATGAGGAAATCAGTCAATTTAAATGAATTCATTAGGCCCTAATCTATGGATTTCACATGACTGGGAATACAGATATGCATCTGTTGATCACATATACCTCTAATGGGCCTCAGGATCTCGTCACTGTATTTTTCTGCACTCAAATTGCCATCGATAAAATGCAATTGTGTTCGTTGTCCATAGCTTATGCCTGCCTATACCATAACCCCACCACCACCACGAGGCACTCTGTTCACATCGTTGACATCAGCAAACCGCTCACGCACACGACGCCATACACGTGGTCTGCAGTTGTGAGGCCTGATGGACCTACTGCCAAATTCTCTAAAACAACATTGAAGGTGGTAAAGAAATTAACATTAAGTTCTCTGGCAACAGCTCTGGTGGACATTCCTGCGGTTAGCATGCAAGTTGCACGCTCCATCAAAACTTGATACATCTGCAAATTTTAGAGTGGCATTTTATTGTCCCCAGCACAAGGTGCACCTGTGTAATGATCATGCTGTTTAATCAGCTTTTTGATATGCCACACTTGGTCCGGTGGATGGATTATCTTGGCAAAGGAGAAATGCTCACTAACAGGGATGTAAACAAATTTGTGCACAAAAATTGAGAGAAAAAAGCTTTTTGTGCATATGGAACATTTCTGGGATCTTTTATTTCTGCTCATGAAACACTTTACATGTTGAGTTTATATTTTTGTTCAGTGTGTATATATAAAGGTTAGCAATTATTAGTGTTCACTAATACGATCACTTTTTTAAATCACAGGTTCAGTGAAGAGCTTTCTTTTGGCAACATTAAAACAGGGGTGTATTCATTCCACCAATTCTGCTGCACAACGGAACGTTTTGTAACTGTTTGGAGTTTCTATTGGAAAAATCCAGGTAAGTCTCTCCCCGTTTCGTTCCATCTGCTTCCGTTTAAGAAATGTTTTGCAACAGAATCAGCGTAATGAATACACACACCCCTGGTCATCAAAAACAGACAGTTCCTTTTTTCTGTTAAATGTTACATTTGTTGTTTTTGTTCCGAGTTCTTCCTTAATCAAAGTTCAGTAGAATATCACTGATGCAACAACACAGAAGCATGGAGCTGGTAAAAACAAAACAGAAATACTACTGCTAAAATAAATAACACTTGCAAAAAAACATCTCTCTCACCCTCTCTTTCTCTCTCCCTCCCTCTACCCCCCTCTTTCTTTCTCTCCCTCTACCCCCCTCTTTCTCTCTCCCTCTACCGCTCTCTCTTTCTCCCTCTACCCCCTCTCTTTCTCTCTCCCTCTACCCCCTCTCTCTTTCTCCCTCTACCCCCTCTCTTTCTCTCTCCCTCTACCCCCTCTCTCTTTCTCCCTCTACCCCCTCTCTTTCTCTCTCTCTCTACCCCCTCTCTCTTTCTCCCTCTACCCCCTCTTCTCTCTCCTCCCCTCTACCCCCTCTCTCTTTCTCCCTCTACCACCCTCTTCTCTCTTCTCCCATCTCTACCCCCTCTCTCTTTCTCCTCTCCCTCTACCCCCCCTCTCTCTTTCTCCCTCTACCCTACCCTCTCTCTTTCTCCCTCTACCCCCTCTCTTTCTCCTCTACCCTCTCTCTTTCTCCCCTCTACCCTCTCTCTTTCTCCTCTACCCCTCTCTCTTTCTCCTCTACCCTTCTCTCTTTCTCCTCTACCCTCTCTCTTTCTCCTCTACCTTCTCCCTTTCTCCCTCTACCCCCTCTCTTTCCTCTCCTACCCCCTCTTCTTTCTCCCTCTAACCCTCTCTCTTTCTTCCCCTCTATACCCCTCTCTCTTTCTCCCTCTACCCCTCTCTCTTTCTCCCCTCTACCCCTCTCTCTTTCTCCCTCTACCCCCCTCTCTTCTCCCTTTCCCCTCTACCCCTCTCTCTTTCTCCCTCTACCCCCTCTCTCTTTCTCGCTCTACCCCCTCTCTTTCTCCCTCTACCCTCTCTCTTTCTCTCTCCCTCTACCCCCTCTCTCTTTCTCCCTCTACCCCTCTCTCTTTCTCCCTCTACCCCTCTCTCTTTCTCCCTCTACCCCTCTCTCTTTCTCCCTCTACCCCCTCTCTTTCTCTCTCTACCCTCTCTCTTTCTCCCTCTACCCTCTCTCTTTTCTCCCTCTACCCCTCTCTCTTTCTCCCTCTACCCCTCTCTCTTTCTCCCTCTACCCCTCTCTCTTTCTCCCTCTACCCCCCTCTCTTTCTCACTCTCCCTCTACCCCTCTCTCTTTCTCCCTCTACCCCTCTCTCTTTCTCGCTCTACCCCCTCTCTTTCTCCCTCTACCCCCTCTCTTTCTCTCTCTACCCCCTCTCTCTCTCTCCCTCTACGCCTCTCTCTTTCTCTCTCTACCCCCTCTCTTTCTCTCTCCCTCTACGCCTCTCTCTTTCTCCCTCTACCCCCTCTCTTTCTCTCTACCCCCTCTCTTTCTCTCTCCCTCTACCCCTCTCTCTTTCTCGCTCTACCCCCTCTCTTTCTCCCTCTACCCCCTCTCTTTCTCTCTCTACCCCCTCTCTTTCTCTCTCCCTCTACGCCTCTCTCTTTCTCTCTCTACCCCCTCTCTTTCTCTTTCTCCCTCTACGCCCCTCTCTTCTTATTCTCTTACTATCTCAATTTCCTCTCGGACATAACCAGAGATTACTACTGATGACAGAGTGCTGCAGAGCATCATCCCTCGTATGATTAGAGCAAACTGTCAAAAGATGGAAAACTGAAAGCCCAAGGTAATTGGGGCTGCAGAAAGACATCGTCCTCTGACACATCTCCGTCAAGCTCTGACACCTCAGCCTGCCATTTCCTTTTCACTTTGGTGTTTTTGCCGGGCTCTCTCTTTTCTCTCGTCCTCTGCTGTTCCTCCCGCTTCCTCTTTCCCTCCTGCTTCTCCTTCACTCCAGCCTCCTGTTGATGAAGGAGTTTGTTGTACTCGACGCTTGTGATGACGCGGGCCGGCAGAAGGAGTCGACGCTTCACTTTCTGCCGGTTAGATGTTTGGAAGACTGGGGGCACCAGAACATTGGCCAGGTCTGGAGAGATGAGTCCTGCAGCCACCAAAGGGTTTGTAGGTGGGGCACGCTGTCCGCAGGTCGAACAGCAGCCACCCGGGACAAGAAACGTGGTCGCTGCTGGGGTTGCGGGGGTCCCTGCAGTGGCCTCTGAGGTTGCTGCTTTGGGGTCGGGGGTGGTCGGCACCAGCTTCACCAGCTGGCTGGAGTCAAAGGCCTCTCTGTTGAGTGGGAAAATCCCTGCCTTCTTGAACCCAGCCAAAATGTTTTTCTTAGTGACCGCCTGGGGGTAGGCCTCTCGCAGCATGGCGGAGAAGTGCTTCTTGCCGATGACAAGATCACCCCGCACCAGGCCTAGACGTGCAGCATTCCTGCTGCAGTGGGTCAAAGACACTGATGTCCAATGGCTGCAACAAGTGGGTGGTATTCCTCCCTGGACACATGGGTTTTGTGGTGGTCCACTACGAGCACCAGGGGCCTCTCCTTTGGGGCGTCCTTCACGAAGAAGAGCAGCCACTTCAGGAAAAGTTCTGCGTCCATGTAGCCTTTAGGGGACACACCATACAGGGCCTTCGGTGGACCCTCGAGGGCCTCGGCCGTACAGGGGAGGCACTTCTGGAAGATTCTAAAGGCGGGATACTTTCACCAGCTGCACTCACACAGCAGTGCACGGTAATATGTTCCCTGGTGGTGTGCTGCTGCTGTTGATAGATGTGTTTCCTGTCTTTTTGACAGAGAACTTTCTCCCTGGACTTGAGCTTGTCCGAAAACCCCGTCTCGTCGCAGTTGAAGATGAGGTGCGGCTTGTGTTCTAAGCCGTGGCTGACGAAGATGGGCTCGTAGACATCAAAGAAGCCCTTGATGGCGGCAGGAGTAGCTCCCTGTACCCTGGCCCGGTTGAGAGGGTCGGGCACCCTGGCGCTCAGGGTGGCGAGCCCTGAATCTAGACCACCAGTTGTCACTCAGTCCCCTCTCCAGATTGACGACGGTGCTACGGCCACTCTCCTTGATAATGGCCACAGCCAGAGCCTTCACCACAGTCCTGCTGATAGGGAAGGCATGGTCAGCCATCCAGAGAACATAAGATATTAGGGAGTGCTCTTCCTCGGTGGTTATTGCCAGGTTGGGGTGAGGGGCAAAGGCATATTTGTTCTTTTTGTGATCTTGGAGAGTGGTGTGAGGAATCCCTGACTCACGGGAAGCTTCTCTAAGGCTCATTCCAGCTTGTACTTTCTCTCCAGCTGTCTCTCTAACTTTCTCTCCAGCTGTCTCTCTAACTTTCTCTCCAGCTGTCTCTCTAACTTTCTCTCCAGCTGTCTCTCTAACTTTCTCTCCAGCTGTCTCTCTAACTTTCTCTCCAGCTGTCTCTCTAACTTTCTCTACAGCTGTCTCTCTAACTTTCTCTCCAGCTGTCTCTCTAACTTTCTCTACAGCTGTCTCTCTAACTTTCTCTCCAGCTGTCTCTCTAACTTTCTCTACAGCTGTCTCTCTAACTTTCTCTCCAGCTGTCTCTAGTGCCTCCCTGGAGTATTGTCTGCTTTTTGTTGTCCCTTTCTTTCCATGTCCTCTTTCATTTCTACTTCCATTTAGTGACATTATTTCCTTTCAAAATACAACTTGTTTTGTTTAACGTTATTTATTATACAACGGGAATATTTCTAAACTAATAAAAATACATAATTACCGTGGCCTTAGGCTAAACATAGATCATCTAACGTTCTCCTGATTATACAAACGTTGCGCCGCGAAAATAGTTTGAAAAAGTTGTCCATGTCACTTCCGGTTCACGAAATTGTAACATTTCAAAATAATATATATATTTATGATATATGAAAAACGTCTATTAATTAACAATGATTCATGTTAGTCTATATTTAAGTGATATTTTGGTTTTAAAAATGTCCATGGTTAAATAAAATAATAACACATTACTGTATACAGTATCCAAAAACTAGTGTTTGAACATAAAGCTGTGTCATAGGAAGGCATCACTGGGTCATATGTAAAAGAAAATATGTACATTAGATATTATTTGGTAAATGTTTAATATTTCACATATATTTTTACTACCATAATTTACCAGCAGGGGGAGGTTACTGTAATCTAAAATATATTTAGGTTGCTACAATGCAACACAGTACTGTCGAGTGAAAACCAGAACCAATACTGCAACACCAGATGATTACATTAACACATCTTCATCATCATCATCATCATGACCATCAACATCACAACAAAGAAAAACAGAGCTACAGTGTTTGATACTTTCAAATATGTTTATTTATTAATACCTTTTTAAAATCACTGTTTAATGAAGATGTTCATTTTGGCAAACATTATAGCAGGTATTAAAAACAGACAGTTCCTTTTGTGTTTAAATGCTTGATCTTTGTTGTTTAGAGTTGTTCCTTAATCAAAGTTCAGACAATCACAGAAGCATGATGGGGGATAATTAAAAAATATACACTCTCTCTCTCTCTCTCTCTCTCTCTCTCTCTCTCTCACACACACACACACACACACACACACACACACACACACACACACACACACAGAGAGAGAGAGTAAAAAATACAGGCTAAAAACATATTAAGACTGCATGTCCTCTTGGGAGCCTTTACAGGAGATAGGGTGTATCCCAAATGGCAACCTATATCCTATATAGTGCACTACTTTGGACCAGGGCACATAGAGACATATATAGGTAATAGGGTCGCCATTGGAGACACACCCATACTTAAGTAGTCTGGGTTCTGCAGCGAGAGAGAGAGCTCATCACGATTTGGAATGCTAGTTCCACAAAACAGTGTTCACTATGGCACATTGTCAACCTTTTTCCCTTTAGTGGGTTTCAAATGGAGCGGTTAAACTGACGCTGAATAACTGCCAAGCAGGCAGGGAACAAAGAAAGAAAATAACAAGGTCTCGTTGTTCTGTACAAACTGGCATCCCGGCTGGAAGATACCTTCCTGGGACCTGTATGTCTCAAAGAGTCTAAGAGATAAAGAGTACTGATCTTGAATCAGTTTAGTCTTTTACATTATAATGAATAAGATTATATGGGCCAAGGGAGAACTGATCATAGATCAGCACACCTACTCCCGAGAGGCTTTGTGAATACGGGCCCTGGTCCCTACTGTAGGAGAGTTCCTGTCCACATTAACGTTTAGAGAGTTCCTGTCCGTAGACACATTAACGTTGAGAGAGTTCCTGTCCACATTAACGTTTAGAGAGTTCCTGTCCACATTAACGTTGAGAGAGTTCCTGTCCACATTAACGTTAAGAGAGTTCCTGTCCACATTAACGTTGAGAGAGTTCCTGTCCACATTAACATTAAGAGAGTTCCTGTCCACATTAACGTTTAGAGAGTTCCTGTCCACATTAACGTTTAGAGAGTTCCTGTCCACATTAACGTTTAGAGAGTTCGTGTCCACATTAACGTTAAGAGAGTTGCTGTCCCTAGACACATTAACGTTGAGAGAGTTCCTGTCCACATTAACGTTTAGAGAGTTCCTGTCCACATTAACGTTAAGAGAGTTCCTGTCCACATTAACGTTGAGAGAGTTCCTGTCCGTAGACACATTAACGTTGAGAGAGTTCCTGTCCACATTAACGTTTAGAGAGTTCCTGTCCACATTAACGTTGAGAGAGTTCCTGTCCACATTAACGTTTAGAGAGTTCCTGTCCACATTAACGTTTAGAGAGTTCCTGTCCACATTAACGTTGAGAGAGTTCCTGTCCACATTAACGTTGAGAGAGTTCCTGTCCGTAGACACATTAACGTTAAGAGAGTTCCTGTCCACATTAACGTTGAGAGAGTTCCTGTCCACATTAACGTTGAGAGAGTTCCTGTCCACATTAACGTTGAGAGAGTTCCTGTCCACATTAACGTTGAGAGAGTTCCTGTCCACATTAACGTTGAGAGAGTTCCTGTCCGTAGACACATTAACGTTGAGAGAGTTCCTGTCCACATTAACGTTGAGAGAGTTCCTGTCCACATTAACGTTGAGAGAGTTCCTGTCCACATTAACGTTTAGAGAGTTCCTGTCCACATTAACGTTTAGAGAGTTCCTGTCCACATTAACGTTTAGAGAGTTCCTGTCCACATTAACGTTAAGAGAGGTACGTTGGTAAATATTTTCCTGAACTGCACTGTTGGTTAAGGGCTTGTAAGTAAGCGTTTCACTGTAAGGTCTACATGTTGTATTCGACGCATGTGACAAAGTTTGATTTGATTTCAAGATGTCAGAGAGCTTTTATCAATGACTACGTTTTGGTTTGCACTGGCAGGACATGAAAAAACTAAAACATAAAATAAATACAATCAATAAAAATAACACGTTTTAAGGAAACAAATCACCTTTGTTTTGGGCCCATTTCTTGAGGATTCATCTTCTGCCACATTGGCCACAGAGGCCAGTTGTTGTTCCTGACCATGTAACCTGAACTGGCCAGTAAAATCACCTGGTCCTACAGTACTGTACTGCAGGGTTATAGACATAAACCAATCACCTGGTACTACAGTACTGCAGGGTTACAGACATAAACCAATCACCTGGTCCTACAGTACTGTACTGGTTATAGACATAAAGCAATCACCTGGTACTACAGTACTGTACTGGTTATAGACATAAACCAATCACCTGGTACTACAGTACTGTACTGGTTATAGACAGAAACCAATCACCTGGTCCTACAGTACTGCAGGGTTATAGACATAAACCAATCACCTGGTCTTATAGTACATAAACCAATCACCTGGTACTACAGTACTGTACTGGTTATAGACATAAACCAATCACCTGGTACTACAGTACTGTACTGGTTATAGACAGAAACCAATCACCTGGTACTACAGTACTGTACTGGTTATAGACATAAACCAATCACCTGGTACTACAGTACTGTACTGGTTATAGACATAAACCAATCACCTGGTCCTACAGTACTGTACTGCAGGGTTACAGACATAAACCAATCACCTGGTCTTATAGTACATAAATCAATCACCTGGTACTACAGTACTGTACTGGTTATAGACATAAACCAATCACCTGGTACTACAGTACTGTACTGGTTATAGACAGAAACCAATCACCTGGTACTACAGTACTGTACTGGTTATAGACATAAACCAATCACCTGGTCCTACAGTACTGTACTGGTTATAGACATAAACCAATCACCTGGTCCTACAGTACTGTACTGGTTATAGACATAAACCAATCACCTGGTCCTACAGTACTGTACTGGTTACGGACATAAACCAATCACCTGGTACTATAGTACTGTACTGGTTATAGACATAAACCAATCACCTGGTACTACAGTACTGTACTGGTTATAGACATAAACCAATCACCTGGTACTACAGTACTGTACTGGTTATAGACATAAACCAATCACCTGGTCCTACAGTACTGTACTGCAGGGTTACAGACATAAACCAATCACCTGGTCCTACAGTACTGTACTGGTTATAGACATAAACCAATCACCTGGTACTACAGTACTGTACTGGTTATAGACATAAACCAATCACCTGGTCCTACAGTACTCTACTGCAGGGTTACAGACATAAACCAATCACCTGGTCCTACAGTACTGTACTGGTTATAGACAGAAACCAATCACCTGGTACTACAGTACTGTACTGGTTATAGACATAAACCAATCACCTGGTACTACAGTACTGTACTGGTTATAGACATAAACCAATCACCTGGTCCTACAGTACTGTACTGGTTATAGACATAAACCAATCACCTGGTCCTACAGTACTGCAGGGTTACAGACATAAACCAATCACCTGGTCTTATAGTACATAAACCAATCACCTGGTACTACAGTACTGTACTGGTTATAGACATAAACCAATCACCTGGTACTACAGTACTGTACTGGTTATAGACAGAAACCAATCATCTGGTCCTACAGTACTGTACTGGTTATAGACATAAACCAATCACCTGGTACTACAGTACTGTACTGGTTATAGACATAAACCAATCACCTGGTACTACAGTACTGTACTGGTTATAGACAGAAACCAATCACCTGGTCCTACAGTACTGCAGGGTTATAGACATAAACCAATCACCTGGTCCTACAGTACTGTACTGGTTATAGACATAAACCAATCACCTGGTACTACAGTACTGTACTGGTTATATACATAAACCAATCACCTGGTACTATAGTACTGTACTGGTTATAGACATAAACCAATCACCTGGTCCTACAGTACTGTACTGCAGCGTTATAGACATAAACCAATCACCTGGTACTACAGTACTGTACTGGTTATAGACATAAACCAATCACCTGGTCCTACAGTACTGTACTGCAGGGTTATAGACATAAACCAATCACCTGGTCTTATAGTACATAAACCAATCACCTGGTACTACAGTACTGCAGGGTTACAGACATAAACCAATCACCTGGTCTTATAGTACATAAACCAATCACCTGGTACTACAGTACTGTACTGGTTATAGACATAAACCAATCACCTGGTACTACAGTACTGTACTGGTTATAGACAGAAACCAATCACCTGGTCCTACAGTACTGTACTGGTTATAGACATAAACCAATCACCTGGTCCTACAGTACTGTACTGGTTATAGACATAAACCAATCACCTGGTCCTACAGTACTGTACTGGTTATAGACATAAACCAATCACCTGGTTCTACAGTACTGTACTGGTTATAGACATAAACCAATCACCTGGTCCTACAGTACTGCAGGGTTATAGACATAAACCAATCACCTGGTACTACAGTACTGTACTGGTTATAGACATAAACCAATCACCTGGTCCTACAGTACTGTACTGGTTATAGACATAAACCAATCACCTGGTCCTACAGTACTGTACTGGTTAGACATAAACCAATCACCTGGTACTACAGTACTGTACTGGTTATAGACATAAACCAATCACCTGGTTCTACAGTACTGTACTGGTTATAGACATAAACCAATCACCTGGTCCTACAGTACTGTACTGGTTACGGACATAAACCAATCACCTGGTACTATAGTACTGTACTGGTTATAGACATAAACCAATCACCTGGTACTACAGTACTGCAGGGTTATAGACATAAACCAATCACCTGGTCTTATAGTACATAAACCAATCACCTGGTCCTACAGTACTGTACTGGTTATAGACATAAACCAATCACCTGGTCCTACAGTACTGTACTGGTTATAGACATAAACCAATCACCTGGTACTACAGTACTGTACTGGTTATAGACATAAACCAATCACCTGGTTCTACAGTACTGTACTGGTTATAGACATAAACCAATCACCTGGTCCTACAGTACTGTACTGGTTACGGACATAAACCAATCACCTGGTACTATAGTACTGTACTGGTTATAGACATAAACCAATCACCTGGTACTACAGTACTGCAGGGTTATAGACATAAACCAATCACCTGGTCTTATAGTACATAAACCAATCACCTGGTACTACAGTACTGTACTGGTTATAGACATAAACCAATCACCTGGTCCTACAGTACTGCAGGGTTATAGACATAAACCAATCATCTGGTACTACAGTACTGTACTGGTTATAGACATAAACCAATCACCTGGTCCTACAGTACTGCAGGGTTATAGACATAAACCAATCACCTGGTACTACAGTACTGTACTGGTTATAGACATAAACCAATCACCTGCTCCATTTACCCAGAATGACCTCTCTCTCTGAGACACTGACCTGCTCCATATACCCAGAATGACCTCTCTCTCTGAGACACTGACCCGTTCCATATACCCAGAATGGCCTCTCTCTCTGAGACACTGACCTGCTCCATATACCCAGAATGACCTCTCTCTCTGAGACACTGACCTGCTCCATATACCCAGAATGACCTCTCTCTCTGAGACACTGACCTGCTCCATATACCCAGAATGACCTCTCTCTCTGAGACACTGACCTGCTCCATATACCCAGAATGACCTCTCTCTCTGAGACACTGACCCGTTCCATATACCCAGAATGACCTCTCTCTCTGAGACACTGACCCGTTCCATATACCCAGAATGACCTCTCTCTCTGAGACACTGACCCGTTCCATATACCCAGAATGACCTCTCTCTCTGAGACACTGACCTGCTCCATATACCCAGAATGACCTCTCTCTCTGAGACACTGACCCGTTCCATATACCCAGAATGACCTCTCTCTCTGAGACACTGACCCGTTCCATATACCCAGAATGACCTCTCTCTCTGAGACACTGACCCAGAATGACCTCTCTCTCTGAGACACTGACCCAGAATGACCTCTCTCTCTGAGACACTGACCCGTTCCATTTACCCAGAATGCCCTCTCTCTCTGAGACACTGACCCGTTCCATATACCCAGAATGACCTCTCTCTCTGAGACACTGACCTGCTCCATATACCCAGAATGACCTCTCTCTCTGAGACACTGACCCGTTCCATATACCCAGAATGACCTCTCTCTCTGAGACACTGACCCGTTCCATATACCCAGAATGACCTCTCTCTCTGAGTAACTGACCCGTTCCATTTACCCAGAATGACCTCTCTCTCTGAGACACTGACCCAGAATGACCTCTCTCTCTGAGACACTGACCCAGAATGACCTCTCTCTCTGAGACACTGACCCGTTCCATTTACCCAGAATGCCCTCTCTCTCTGAGACACTGACCCGTTCCATATACCCAGAATGACCTCTCTCTCTGAGACACTGACCTGCTCCATATACCCAGAATGACCTCTCTCTCTCTGAGACACTGACCCGTTCCATATACCCAGAATGACCTCTCTCTCTGAGACACTGACCCAGAATGACCTCTCTCTCTGAGACACTGACCCAGAATGACCTCTCTCTCTGAGACACTGACCCGTTCCATTTACCCAGAATGCCCTCTCTCTCTGAGACACTGACCCGTTCCATATACCCAGAATGACCTCTCTCTCTGAGACACTGACCCGTTCCATATACCCAATTGATTTAAGGCATAGGTCACACAGAATGGATGCAAAAGTCCTAAAGAGGAGTTCAATTAATTGTGCCTTAGTTTGTTTCCCAAATGGCACCCTATTCCCTATGTGGGCCCTGGTCAAAAGTAGTGCACCCTATTCCCTATGTGGGCCCTGATCAAAAGTAGTGCACCCTATTCCCTATGTGGGTCCTGGTCAAAAGAAGTGCACTATTTAAGGAATCAGCTGCAATTTGGGACATACCCTTTCAAGTTCTACCCACTAGTGTGTCAACAACCTACATAGTGCACTACCGCTCCCTTACAAACAACAACCCTATTCCCTACATAGTGCACTACCGCTCCCTTACAAACAACAACCCTATTCCCTACATAGGGCACTACTACTCCCTTACAAACAACAACCCTATTCCCTACATAGTGCACTACCGCTCCCTTACAAACAACAACCCTATTCCCTACATAGTGCACTACTTTTGGCCAGTGTTAAAGGGGGACTAGGGTAGTATTTGAGACACTGACAGCGATAGATTAGCAACACTTTCTGTAAAACAGTAGATTCAGTTTTTATTTCTTGCAGACCCCCTCCTCCTCCTCCTCCTCCTCCTCCTCCTCCTCCTCCTCGCCCCGACTCTCTCAGAAGAGGGTGCACTTCTTGCGGCGCTTTTTGATTGGCGGCGGGCACAGGACGGCCCGGATGGACTCGTCAAAAACGGTCTTCAGCCCCCTCTGGGTCAGGGCTGAGCACTCCAGGTACTTCACCGCACCTGTAGGGGACAGGAGACAGCCAATCAGAGAAGGGGATGAGGACTGACACACATCCAATTGGTCAGTCAGAAACTTGGACTCAAAATAGGTGAGTTCAGACACAGACACAGGTGAAACACATTCAGACACACTACATCCTCGCACTCTTTCTCAAACCAAACCCCCCCCCCCCCCCCCCACAGACACCCACCTATCTCCCGTGCCATGGCCAGGCCCTGAGGGTAGGTGATTGGGGACAACTTCTTGTCCCTCAGCCTCTCAATAGTGTCCTTGTCGTCCCTCAGGTCCAGCTTCGTTCCCACCAGGATGATGGGGGTGTTGGGGCAGTGGTGACGCACTTCCGGGTACCACTGTTCAAGGTCACATACAGGTCAAAGGTCAAGGGTTCATTTTAATTTAATTTGAACCTTTATTTAACTAGGCAAGTCAGTTAAGAAAAAAATCTTATTTACAATGACGGCCTACCCCGTCCAAACCCAGACGATACTGGGCCAATTGTACGCTGCCCTATGGTACTCCCAATCATGTCCAGTTGAGATACAGCCTGGATTTGAACCAGGGTGTCTGTCGTGACGCCTCTAGCACTGAGATGCAGTGCCTTAGACCGTAATTGTAAATAAGAATATGTTCTTAACTGACTTGCCTAGTTAAAATTTTTTAAATGTAATAAAAATGAACCCTTGACCTCTGAGCTCTATGTGACCTTGAACAGTGGTACCCGGAAGTTCCACAGTTAAGATCATTAAGGTCAAAGGGTTATAAGGTCTTAAAAGGTCAACCTACATAAAGAGGTTATGGAGTTGGGCCATCAGCCCAAACAGCAACATGAATGAACACAATGTAACACTGTACAATGTGGTGCTGACAATATTAGTGATATTACCATTACTGTTATTTAGCAGGGTGATAAAGATACTCACCTTAGCTCTGACGTTCTCAAAGGAGGCAGGGCTCACCAGAGAGAAACATGTCAAGAACACGTCCTGTTCGGACAATACACAGAAAACAGACAGTGTATTAAACAGGCTAATTAAACAACAAACACTGCATGAAAAAAACTGCGTTGGACTCTGTGATTTCTGTGTCTCAGTGACTCTCTAGGTTCTGTATAGAAAAGGACAGCAGCTGGAGAGACTAAAGGATGCGTTGGTATTCAGAGCAGGTACGGTAACCTTACAGAGGGGCTGGAGGAGTCTGGAGCTGGGGCCTCGTAATGCAACACCAGTGTGTGTGTGTGTGCAGGGGTTCCTCTGGACAGGGAGGCAGACAGGATGTATTAATGAGGCAGACAGGATGTGTTACTGAGGCAGACAGGATGTGTTACTGAGGCAGACAGGATGTATTACTGAGGCAGACAGGATGTATTACTGAGGCAGACAGGATGTATTACTGAGGCAGACAGGATGTATTACTGAGGCAGACAGGATGTATTAATGAGGCAGACAGGATGTATTACTGAGGCAGACAAGATGTATTAATGAGGCAGACAGGATGTATTACTGAGGCAGACAGGATGTATTAATGAGGCAGACAGGATGTATTAATGAGGCAGACAGGATGTATTACTGAGGCAGACAATATGTATTAATGAGGCAGACAGGATGTATTAATGAGGCAGACAGGATGTATTAATGAGGCAGACAGGATGTATTAATGAGGCAGACAGGATGTATTACTGAGGCAGACAGGATGTATTACTGAGGCAGACAGGATGTATTAATGAGGCAGACAGGATGTATTACTGAGGCAGACAGGATGTATTAATGAGGCAGACAGGATGTATTACTGAGGCAGACAGGATGTATTAATGAGGCAGACAGGATGTATTAATGAGGCAGACAGGATGTATTACTGAGGCAGACAGGATGTATTGATGAGGCAGACAGGATGTATTACTGAGGCAGACAGGATGTATTACTGAGGCAGACAGGATGTATTAATGAGGCAGACAGGATGTATTAATGAGGCAGACAGGATGTATTAATGAGGCAGACAGGATGTATTACTGAGGCAGACAAGATGTATTAATGAGGCAGACAGGATGTATTAATGAGGCAGACAGGATGTTATACTGAGGCAGACAGGATGTATTACTGAGGCAGACAGGATGTATTACTGAGGCAGACAGGATGTATTAATGAGGCAGACAGGATGTATTAATGAGGCAGACAGGATGTATTACTGAGGCAGACAGGATGTATTACTGAGGCAGACAGGATGTATTAATGAGGCAGACAGGATGTATTAATGAGGCAGACAGGATGTATTACTGAGGCAGACAGGATGTATTACTGAGGCAGACAGGATGTATTAATGAGGCAGACAGGATGTATTACTGAGGCAGACAGGATGTATTAATGAGGCAGACAGGATGTATTACTGAGGCAGACAGGATGTATTACTGAGGCAGACAGGATGTATTAATGAGGCAGACAGGATGTATTACTGAGGCAGACAGGATGTATTACTGAGGCAGACAGGATGTATTACTGAGGCAGACAGGATGTATTAATGAGGCAGACAGGATGTATTAATGAGGCAGACAGGATGTATTACTGAGGCAGACAGGATGTATTACTGAGGCAGACAGGATGTATTACTGAGGCAGACAGGATGTATTACTGAGGCAGACAGGATGTATGTATTAATGAGGCAGACAGGATGTATTACTGAGGCAGGCAGGATGTATTAATGAGGCAGACAGGATGTATTAATGTGTTATAACAACACCACTCAGTAATCCTGGTGGTTGGCCTGTCACTGGTCTGACTATTATATATATTTTATTTCACCTTTATTTAACCAGGTAGGCCAGTTGAGAACAAGTTCTCATTTACAACTGCGACCTGGCCAAGATAAAGCAAAGCAGTGCGACAAAAACAACAACACAGAGTTACACATGGAGTAAAACAAACGTACAGTCAATAACACAATAGAAAAATCTATGTACAGTGTGTGCAAATGTAGTAAGATTAGGGAGGTAAGGCAATAAATAGGCCATAGAGGCAAAATAATTACAATTTAGCATTAACACTGGTGATAGATGTGCAGATGATGATGTGCAAGTAGAGATACTGGGGTGCAAAAGAGCAACAAAAAAATAAGGTATTTGGTATTTGTAGTTGTCCACATATTCTAAGTCAGAACCGTCCAGAGTAGTGATGCTAGTGGGCAGCGATCGGTTGAAGAGCATGCATTTAGTTTTACTAGCATTTAAAAGCAGTTGGAGGCAACGGAAAAAATGTTGTATGACATTGAAGCTCATTTGGAGGTTTGTTAACACAGTGTCCAAAGAAGGGCCAGATGTATACAGAATGGTGTCGTCTGCGTAGAGGTGGTTTAGAGAGTCACCAGCAGCAAGAGTGACATCATTGATATATACAGACAAAAGAGTCGGCCCGAGAATTGAACCCTGTGGTGCCCCCATAGAGACTGCCAGAGGTCCGGACAACAGGCCCTCCGATTTGACACACTGAACTGATTTTGAAAAGTACAGCAGAGGTGTATTTAGAGGGCAAGTTGGTCAGGATGATATCTATGAGGGTGCCTATGATTACGGATTTAGGGTTGTACCTGGTAGGTTCCTTGATCATTTGTGTGAGAATATGACTATTCTCCTCTCTGGCTGGGATGGGTGGAACGTTAAAATAGCACCCCTAATCATTTTCTCTGAAGCAGCAGCCAGGCAGGCAGGAAGCTGTGTGTCTGACGGAGCCACCACTGGCGAGATAATGAGGAAAACAGTGGAATAACAGGAAACTGTGTGGAGAATGAGTTAAGCAGAACCAGGAAGACACAAGATGGAGGATGTGGAATGTGTATGAGTGATAATGAATGAGAGATGTGTGAGTGAGTGAGTGAGTGAGTGAGTGAGTGAGTGAGTGAGTGAGTGAGTGAGTTACCGTCTGTGGATAGGACAGTGGTCTGAGCCTGTCATAGTCCTCCTGTCCTGCAGTATCCCACAGTCCCAGATTCACTGGTTTCCCATCTACCATCACATTGGCAGAGTAGTTGTCAAACCTGAGGACAGGATGTTGTTCAGAGAAGTACACACACACACAAACAGGCATGCACACACACACACACACACACACACACACACACACACACACACACACACACACACACACACACACACACACACACACAAACAGGCATGCACACACACACACACACACACACACACACACACACACACACACACACACACACACACACACACACACACACACACAAACAGGCATGCACACACACACACACACACACACACACACACACACACACACACACACACACACACACACACACACACACACACACAAACAGGCATGCACGCACACACACACACACACACACAAACAGGCATGCACACACACACACACACACACACACACACACACACACACACAAACAGGCATGCACACACACACACACACACGCACACACACACACGCACGCACACACACACAAACAGGCATGCACGCACGCACACACACACACACACACACACACACAAACAGGCATGCACACACACACACACGCACACACACACGCACGCACACACACGCACGCACACAAACAGGCATGCATACACACAAAAACAGGCATGCGCATATATGCACGCACGCACGCACGCACGCACGCACACACACACACACACGCACACACACACACACACACACACACACGCACACACACACGCACGCACGCACGCACACACACACACACACCGTTATTGTAGTGAAGCTTCATGCTATGATACTCACACTGTGGGGATGTATTCTCCAGGGAAGGCATTGGTGGTATAGCTGATGAGAAGACATGTCTTTCCCACCGCTCTGAGAGAGAGAGAATGCCATGTTTGTTCATTTTACTTTTGTATATTATCTACTTCACTTGCTTTGGCAATGTAAACATGTGTTTCCCATATCAATAAAACCCTTTAAACTGAAAAATGAATTGAGAGAGAGAGAGCGAGAGAGAGAGAGCGAGAGATAGAGGGGGAGAGAGAGAGGGAGAGAGAGAGAAGAGAGAGAGATAGAGAGGGGTAGAGAGAGATCGAGGGATAGAGAGAGAGAGAGAGATAGAGGGGGAGAGAGAGAGAGAGAAGAGAGAGAGATAGAGAGAGAGAGATAGAGGGGGAGAGAGAGATCGAGGGATAGGGATACAGATATATAGAGATATATATAGAGAGAGAGATAGAGAGAGAGAGATAGAGATATATATATATATATATATATATATAGAGGGGGAGAGAGGGATATATAGAGATATATATAGAGAGAGGGATAGAGAGAGAGATAGAGAGAGAGAGATAGGGATATATATATATATATAGAGAGAGAGAGGGATATATAGAGAGAGTAATCAAATCAATAAATAAAGGCTGAAGGCTGTGTATGGTTGTTTGGCAGTGTGTGTGTGTGTGAACACAGACACTGTCCTACATAGCCTTCTGGCTAGGGGGCACATTGGCAGACCACAGCTGCCTTGCTATGTTGTTGTGTTGTCTCTCTTTATGTAGTGTTGTCTCTCTTGTCGTGATGTGTGTTTTGTCCTATATTTATGTTTTATTTATTTGTTATTTTTAATCCCAGCCCCCGTCCCCACAGGAGGCCTTTTGCCTTTTGGTAGGCCGTCATTGTAAATAAGAATTAGTTCTTAATTGACTTGCCTAGTTAAATAAAGGTTAAATAAAGACGCCACTTCACATCATTACATCTGTGTGTGTGTGTGTGTGTGTGTGTGTGTGTGTGTGTGTGTGTGTGTGTGTGTGTGTGTTGCCCATCCCCTAAAAAATCCTAGACAGGGCCCCTCACACCCCTGTTTAGCTATGCTATGCAGTCCAGTCACCCTACTTCCACACACCACCCAAGATCTACGCAGCATCTGCACCGCATCACAATGTAGCAGAAGTCAAATAAACCAGTCTTTCAATGATGTCTATGGTAGAAAGGCTTTATAAACCCGGTATATCGCATAGGTGCCCATGTCCATCGGTAGCCCGTGCCTCCGTAGGAGCTGCTGGCTGTGTGAAAGCATTACATCGTTTAATGAGTCTCAGCCAAGACCGCCCAGCGACATTTCTGCAACTATGCACATATTCATGTATATTTCACAATTTTGCTCCAAAAAAAAAAGACTAATATGGGTTTCCAAATGTTGTTAATCCGAGAAGCTTTAGTTAGTTGTTTTTATATTTCAATGAAACCTTCAAATAGCTTTAGTTCAATTTCAGACAGAATATTTCACACCCGAACTTATGTATTGTGCAAAACCTGGCAAATACATTGATAACATGAAATCACAAAGTAGGCTAACAAAATAAAAATGTAATTGCTCAACATTCATTAGACGCTCACGCACTGATGAGAGAGCGGATTCTAGCGAACTGAAAGCCAACCCGTTCAACCCGCTGTAGCCCCAGCCCTTACTGCAACAATTGCCCTCACAGACTCGTAAAAAGGACACATTTTCAGCCTAAACACACACAAAAGGTCTTACCCATCGCCCACCACGACGCATTTGATGGCCTGCATTTTGCAGAGGGTGGTGGTATCCAACGACTGACTTTTCCCTGCGTTTAAAATGGCAAATTGTTTATAATTTCTGATATCGCTAATAATAAGTGAATTGGTACAGGTCCTCGCGACCAGGCTGCAGTAGCGGAGGGGAGGCAGTGTCGAATCCCGGCGGAACCTCCCGGAAAAGACCGAACGTGTTTAAAGGGAAAGTTGTATTTTTCCTCTGACAGCAGTTGAACTCTGTAGATGACAATGGTGCTTCCCAAATTACACCCTATTCCCTATGTAGTACACTACAGGCCCACAGGGTTCTGGTCAAAAGTAGTGCACTACATAGGGATTAAGGGGCAATTTGGGACATATCCCATGTGTCCAGTGGGTTCCTCTGTAGTGACTATGTGCAGAGTTATGGTGATGAAGGGCATCAGAATGAACATACACACACACACACACACACACACACACACACACACACAGAGAGACACACCTCAAACAAACCATCAATAACCACAGGTGACACACTTTGTAAGAATGTATTTGTTTTATTGCTTGACCTGCCATTAGGACACCCTAAACCAAAAGGATTATAACTGAGCACAAACAGTAAAACAAACCTTGTACAGTCATAATCATCATCATCATAATAAAATGGTCCTCTGGCCACCCTATTCCCTACATAGACCACTTCCTCTTCCCTAAACAGACACCCTATTCCCTACATAGACCACTTCCTCTTCCCTAAACAGACACCCTATTCCTGACCAGGGCTCTAAAGTAGTGCACTATAAAAGGAAAAAGGTTCCATTTGGGACGCATCCCGCAGGCCTTGTCAAACGTCAATGAGAGCTTGAAGGCCACGTCCCAAATCACCACCCTTTTTCCTCTCCTGAAATGTGGACTTGCACACTTTTTTTTTGCATGGACTTAGCAATGCTGGAAACTTCCCTCCTCCCTCCAGCCAATGCTTATACCAATCCCATGCTTTTAAATCTACGACAGGGAGTGTGCAAGCCAAGTGGGCACTATGTGAGCAAGGAAGAGAATTGGGACGTAGCCGAAGAATGGGAGCACTAAACAAGAGTGGGCCCAATCCTAAACCAAAAACCTTGACCCCCTATTCCCTACTCTAGATAGGAAAGGATTGGATAGGTACAAGCCATATGGTAACAGCTCCACCGTGCCCTCTGATAGGATAGGTGGAGTTGTGAGCCACCTCCATGACACCGTGCTGACCCTGACCCAGGGCCCGTCTGACCCTGGACTTACTCCAGAGACCATCCTCAGCCTTCCTCTCTGACAGCCTCCCTCCGATGACCACTCAAGCCATGAACTTTCCGACCCTCTCATGAACTTCCATCTGATGAACGATGTATTTTTCTAAATTGCTAGTCTTTTTGTGCGTTGCTTTACATTTACATTTTACATTTTAGTCATTTAGCAGACGCTCTTATCCAGAGCGACTTACAGTAGTGAACACATACATTTCATACAATTTTTTAAATATTTTTTCGTAGTGGCCCCCCGTGGGAATCGAACCCACAACCCTGGCGTTGCAAACACCATGCTCTACCAACTGAGCTACAGGGAAGGCTTTAAAGCACTTTGAGATTCTTTATGTAATAACAGCACTATAAGAGTTTCATTATTATATTGCTGATACCCATCCAATCCTCTCAGTTCTGCAATAGTGCCCAAAGGGTAGGATGTAGGAATAGGGGTTGATTTGGGACACACAATATTTCTCTAAACCAGGGGTGCCCAGCTGTGGTCCTGGGGGCCATCTGCAGTGTTTTCTGCTTTACTTACTAACCTTTTAAAGGTGGCCTCAGCGATATGGCGTAGATGTAGACAGTAAACAGCACAGTGGGTCAATTTCCACAACTAAGAGCGTTGAAGCACGAAGCTCAACTTGTCCTCTGTTTTGGTGCCCTGGCTACCACTCTGTAGTGAACACGTGTACATGCACAGATACTGTGTGAGAGAGAAGTGTTGCATCTCGCTCATCTTAGTATCTTAAGTTGTTGCTCGTGGCAACATCATTTCACAGAGTCTAACTTTAAAATCACAGACTAATTTTGACCTGGGCCACCAGGTGTGTGTGTGTGTGTGTGCACTCTATCCAATCAATGATATTACTTAATCAATTTAGTGCCAGGGACAAATGAAAACCTGAGCTGTGGACCTCTGTTCTATAAGCCCTGATCACATGACCTAAGGCAAAACTATAGTCAACATCTCGGACTGTTTGGATTCTCGTACATACTGCACCTTACAGTTATTGTACTTACAGTGGCAGTGTTGCACATAGACCCTGGTAAAGCTATAATGGTGATTGTTGTTAGTGTGTCAGAAACACCTCACTGACTGTTCATCTATAGACAGAACACTGTACTTAAGGTTTCAGAATGACGGTAACTTTCCCAAGTTTTCCCAGAACTCCAACCAGGAAATTAACCAGAATTTGGCTACCCTAGTTGTTAGAGTGAATGAATGATCTACAAATAAATTAAAAACATGGAATGAGACAGAAACCACTAAATATAAAAGGTATAGAAAGGTGTTTGACTCTCTGATTGGTACATCAAATCTGTATGTGAGAAAGAAATGACAATAGCCACCCATTCTAGATTCCCCCACTGCTAGAGTTCTAGATTCCCCCAGGTCATCCCACTGCTAGAGTTCTAGATTCCCCCAAGTCCTCCCACTGCTAGAGTTCTAGATTCCCCCAGGTCCTCCCACTGCTAGAGTTCTAGATTCCCCCAAGTCCTCCCACTGCTGGAGTTCTAGATTCCCCCAGGTCCTCCCACTGCTAGAGTTCTAGATTCCCCCCAAGTCCTCCCACTGCTGGAGTTCTAGATTCCCCCAAGTCCTCCCACTGCTGGAGTTCTAGATTCCCCCCAAGTCCTCCCACTGCTAGAGTGCTAGATTCCCCCAAGTCCTCCCACTGCTGGAGTTCTAGATTCCCCCCAAGTCCTCCCACTGCTAGAGTTCTAGATTCCCCCAAGTCCTCCCACTGCTAGAGTTCTAGATTCCCCCAAGTCCTCCCACTGCTAGAGTTCTAGATTCCCCCCAAGTCCTCCCACTGCTAGAGTGCTAGATTCCCCCAAGTCCTCCCACTGCTGGAGTTCTAGATTCCCCCCAAGTCCTCCCACTGCTAGAGTGCTAGATTCCCCCAAGTCCTCCCACTGCTGGAGTTCTAGATTCCCCCCAAGTCCTCCCACTGCTGGAGTTCTAGATTCCTCCAAGTCCTCCCACTGCTGGACTTCCCCCATCAGATGCACTAGGGATTCATGAGGGCTATCAACCACTTCAGTAGGCAAGTTATACAACAAGCAGTAGCCTAGAATAGCTTACTACTTCATTTTACTCTGGCCTCCATGAGAGAACATAGAAAACCATCAACTAACATTATTTCAACATTGGGTGCAGGGCATCAACTAGATACACTGTGTGTGTCTGAAAAGGCACCCAATTCCCTATAAAGTGCACTACTTTGACCAGAGCCCAATGACACCCTATATAGTGCACTACTTTTGACCAGAGCCTATGGGGCTTTATATATAGGAAACAGAGTGGCATTTCAGACACGCACACAGCCTGACAAATAAAAAAAATCTAAATTTATTCACACAATAGACCAAGGACAGTTGAACAGTAAAAATGTAAAAACACCATAAATCGATCAACCATGAGATGTAACAAGGCCATGTCCATTCCCGACTGATACTAGTTCAGTTGGAAACCTTTTACCCAGGACAACACACCATGGTGGAAATAAAACACAACATTGCATGCCTCCAAAATGCCACCCCTATTGCCTATACAGCGCACTACTTAGTCAAAGGCAGTGCACTATATAAGGAATAGGGTTCCATTTGGAACACACACACACGTCCATAACAACAGATTGATTCAACAGTTACTTTCAGAGGACTAGTCTATACATGAAGGATTTGTATCCAAATCTCTATACATCACAGTTTTGATGGATTCCTTTATAATTTCCATGAAAATAACAGCAGTAACACTTTGGATAGCGTCAGGCTGGAGAGGGAAGGGAGTCTTACGCTAACGGTATACTATATAGTACGTTACAAAATATTCAGCAAAATTCTAAAAAATGGCAAATGTCCAGTAGTTGGGATTAGAACAAACATGGGTTTTTCAAAAGACAACAAAAATGGTTCAAACTAAAAATGGTTAGATAAATGTTAGACCCCAAACATTGAAAACACTCGCCTCCACGATGGTATGGAACCGGAATCCTTTTGGTTCTAATTGTTAATTCTAAGAGAGTGTGGATAGAACGCAACCAGGCACTTCTCAAAGATAGTTTATAACGATGGTTCAGTCTTGTAACTAACACTTCAATGAAGGGGTGAAAAACAGCCGTTTTCAGAAACAGACCTCCCGTGTGAAAAACATTTGAAAACGATAGCTTCCTAAACACCACTAGGTATGACACTGGACATGTACCATCCACGGGATGAAACAATACTATTAAAATCCACCAGGGTTGATATCAGAACGCTCCACATTCTTCATTCAACTACAGAGGTTGAATTAACGTTGAGTTGTAACATGTTTTCCTCACAACCGTCACCTGTTATAAAACCTCTTATTTAGAAGCTAAATGGACACATGTAGCACAAAGTGAAATACTAAACATCCCTTCAGACTGATCAACTTGACCCTGGTCAGAGTAACTTGATGTTCTGCCCAGATCTGCTTTCTGTGACCAACTACAAGTTGTTTTCCCTTTCCTGAAGGGAGCATTTTAACACACCCAGACACAATGACACGTATACGATCTATCCCAACGACCAGGGGGGGGGGGGGGGGGGGGGGGGGACAAGATGGGAAAGAGAGAGAAGGGGGGGTAGAGAGAGATAGAAACACTTCCAATAGGGAGAGAGCAGTCGCACCACTGGACCCTCAACATCAACCTCATGGTGTAGAAACCACAGCTTCTTAGTACCCTCAAAGAACATTCCAGAAAACAACTATAAAAAGTTAAGTATAAAGAACACATAAGCCTTTGGTGGATATCTATTCAAAACAACATTTCTCTCAAGATTGTCGTCCCCCCCCCCATCCCTCCCTCATAAGTCACTTTAGACTTGTCCCAGACATTAGGAATATCATGACACAATATCCTTAATATCATGACACAATATCCTTAATATCATGACACAATATCCTTAATGTTATGACACAATATCCTTAATGTCATGACACAATATCCTTAATATCATGACACAATATCCTTAATATCATGACACAATATCCTTAATATCATGACACAATATCCTTAATATCATGACACAATATCCTTAATGTCATGACACAATATCCTTAATGTCATGACACAATATCCTTAATGTCATGACACAATATCCTTAATATCATGACACAATATCCTTAATGTCATGACACAATATCCTTAATGTCATGACACAATATCCTTAATATCATGACACAATATCCTTAATATCATGACACAATATCCTTAATGTCAAGACACAATATCCTTAATGTCATGACACAATATCCTTAATATCATGACACAATATCCTTAATGTCATGACACAATATCCTTAATGTCATGACACAATATCCTTAATGTCATGACACAATATCCTTAATGTCATGACACAATATCCTTAATGTCATGACACAATATCCTTAATATCATGACACAATATCCTTAATGTCATGACACAATATCCTTAACATCATGACACAATATCCTTAACGTCATGACACAATATCCTTAACGTCATGACACAATATCCTTAACGTCATGACACAATATCCTTAACATCATGACACAATATCCTTAATATCAAGACACAATATCCTTAATATCATGACACAATATCCTTAATGTCATGACACAATATCCTTAATATCATGACACAATATCCTTAATATCAAGACACAATATCCTTAATATCATGACACAATATCCTTAATATCATGACACAATATCCTTAATATCAAGACACAATATCCTTAATATCATGACACAATATCCTTAATATCATGACACAATATCCTTAATATCATGACACAATATCCTTAATATCATGACACAATATCCTTAATATCATGACACAATATCCTTAATATCAAGACACAATATCCTTAATGTCATGACACAATATCCTTAATATCAAGACACAATATCCTTAATGTCATGACACATTTGCGGTTCCAATTCAATCCTTCGCTCTTCCTTACAAGTCACAAAGGAACATTTCTTTGTGACATCATGGCCCCTGGGTGATGTCCACTGTAAGCCGACTCATGGTGTCTCTAGTCCACACATTACAAGGTCTTCTGGACCCTAACGAGGACAGACTCATGGTGTCTCTAGTCCACACATTACAAGGTCTTCTGGACCCTAACCAGGACAGACTCATGGTGTCTAGTCCACACATTACAAGGTCTTCTGGACCCTAACCAGGACAGACTCATGGTGTCTCTAGGTCTTAGTTTTGACCCGGTGTCAGAGAGAACACTGGGTGAACAGTAATGAAACTAACCCCAATGGAACCGCATTGTAATTCTATTGGAACCCTGGGTCTGAACAGACCCTCTCCAACCTGTTACCGTCTGAACACTACAGAGACAACTCATCCTGTCTTCATAGTTGACATTAAAATACTACAGAAATATTGTGCCCTCCAACAGAGTTCATTGCATACGTGTCAAATCAAATGAATCTGGGTTCATAGTAAATACAATAACACCAGAACAACAACAAAGTCCCAGCCAAGTGATCTGGAGCCCCGGGTGGAGGGTTAGAAACATGAAGAAAATAAACAGATCATTGGTGGAACCCGTTGTTAAGGAAGGAGGGACGAGCCGGGGGGGGGCGTAAAGGGGGGAGGGGCCAGAGGGCGAAGGAGTGGAGGGAGAGAGCGATAGAAGAATGGAGGGACTCAGACGGAGAGAGAGACGAAGCTGTTGTACTGCTGAATGTTCCTCTTCAGGATGTCTGAGCAGGGTCCCAGAACGCGTTCGAACCGCGGGCGGTCCAGCTTCACACACTTCAGAGGGCCGCGGGAGACCACGGTCGCAGCACGGGGACGGTTCATCAACAGGGCGATCTCACCTGGGACAGACGGAGAAGAGGACAACTATTACAAAAGTCCCTGTCACATGCCACACACTGACCGCAATGGAGTTGGTAAGAGCACAAACTGATCTGGGACCAGGCTATCGTAGGAGACCACTGATCTGGGACCAGGCTATAGAAGGAGACCACTGATCTGGGACCAGGCTAGGTAGTCCAGTCAGTCCACTCACCAAAATAGTCCGAGGGCCCCAGTCTGCCCACCTCCACAAACTCTTCATTCTCTGACCGTCTCTGGAGCACGGCCGCTGAACCCTGAACACACACAGGAAGAGAAACTCAGGAACAAAAAGCACATAACCCAGAAGACCTGTGAGGGTGAGAGGGCACAACACAGGTCAAAGTTGAGGTTAAAAGATGGTGATACCTTGTTGATGCCGTTTCCCTGAGAGAGAGACAGAGACAGAGAGAAAGAGACAGAGAGAAAGAGACAGAGAGAAAGAGACAGAGAGAAAGAGACAGAGAGAAAGAGACAGAGAGAGCGAGACAGAGAGAGAGACAGAGAGAGAGACAGAGAGAGAGACAGAGAGAGAGACAGAGAGAGAGACGAGAGAGAGAGACACGAGAGAGAGAGAGACGAGAGAGAGAGAGACGAGAGAGAGAGAGACGAGAGACGAGAGACAGAGAGAGAGACAGAGAGAGAGACAGAGAGAGAGGACGAGAGAGAGAGACAGAGAGAGAGACAGAGAGAGAGAGCAGAGACAGAGAGAGAGACAGAGAGAGAGACAGAGAGAGAGACAGAGAGAGAGACAGAGAGAGAGACAGACAGAGAGAGAGACAAGAGAGAAGAACTAGAGAGAGAGAACGAAGAGAGAGATAGACGGAGAGAGAGAGAGACGAGAGAGAGGAGAACGAGAGTAGAGAGAGACGAGGAGAGAAGAGACGAGAGAGAGAGAGACGAGAGAGAGAGAGACGAGAGAGAGAAAGAAGAGAAGAGAGAGAGAAGAGAGAGAGAGAGACGAGAGAAGAGAGACTAGAGAGAGAGAGAGACAGATAGAGAGAGACGAGAAGAGAGAGACGAGAGAGAGAAGAGACGAGAGAGAGAGACAGAGAGAGACGAGAGAGAGAGACGAGAGAGAGAGAGACGAGAGAGAGACGAGAGAGAGAGAGACGAGAGAGAGACGAGAGAGACGAGAGAGACGAGAGAGACGAGAGAGACGAGAGAGACGAGAGAGACGAGAGAGACGAGAGAGAGAGAGAGACGAGAGAGGAGAGAGAGGAGAGAGAGACGAGAGAGACGAGAGAGAGACGAGAGAGAGACGAGAGAGACGAGAGAGAGACGAGAGAGAGACGAGAGAGACGAGAGAGACGAGAGAGAGAGAGAGAGACGAGAGAGAGACGAGAGAGACGAGAGAGACGAGAGAGACGAGAGAGACGAGAGAGAGAGACGAGAGAGACCGAGAGAGAGACCGAGAGAGAGACGAGAGAGAGACGAGAGAGAGACGAGAGAGACGAGAGAGAGACGAGAGAGAGACGAGAGAGAGACGAGAGAGAGACGAGAGAGACGAGAGAGACGAGAGAGACGAAGAGCGAGAGAGACAGAGAGAGAGAGAGACAGAGAGAGAGAGAGACAGAGAGAGAGAGAGACAGAGAGACAGAGAGACAGAGAGACAGAGAGACAGAGAGACAGAGAGACAGAGAGAGAGACAGACGAGAGAGAGAGAGAGACAGACGAGAGAGAGAGAGAGACAGACGAGAGAGAGAGAGAGACAGACGAGAGAGAGAGAGAGACGAGAGAGAGAGAAAGACAGAGAGAGAGAGAGAGAGACAGAGAGAGAGAGAACTCCCAAGCTCTTAGCACGGCAAACAAAAGTCTACAAGTTGAAAGACAGCATTTAGAAATAAAACAAAAGGTTGGCATAACATATTTCCCATGAGATATTCAAGGGTGCTTCTTCTCTGGTCTAACGATACAGGAAGAGAAAAGTAAACCTACACCTCTATTTTCAAGGAAACTAACTGGCTTCCGAGGGGCGGCAGCGGTCTAAGGCCCTGCATCTCAGTGCTAGAGGAGTCACTACAGACCCTGGTTCCATTCCAGGCTGTATCACAGCGGTCTAAGACCCTGCATCTCAGTGCTAGAGGAGTCACTACAGACCCTGGTTCGATTCCAGGCTGTATCACAGCGGTCTGAGGCTCTGCATCTCAGTGCTAGAGGAGTCACTACAGACCCTGGTTCCATTCCAGGCTGTATCACAGCGGTCTGAGGAGTCACTACAGACCCTGGTTCGATTCCAGGCTGTATCACAGCGGTCTGAGGCTCTGCATCTCAGTGCTAGAGGCGTCACTACAGACCCTGGTTCGATTCCAGGCTGTATCACAGCGGTCTAAGGCCCTGCATCTCAGTGCTAGAGGAGTCACTACAGACCCTGGTTCCATTCCAGGCTGTATCACAGCGGTCTAAGACCCTGCATCTCAGTGCTAGAGGAGTCACTACAGACCCTGGTTCCATTCCAGGCTGTATCACAGCGGTCTAAGACCCTGCATCTCAGTGCTAGAGGAGTCACTACAGACCCTGGTTCCATTCCAGGCTGTATCACAACCGGCCGTGATTGGGAGTCCCATAGGGCGGAGCACAATTGGCCCAGCGTTGTCCTGGGTTCGGCCGGGGTAGTCTGTCATTGTAAATAAGAATTTGTTCTTAACTGACTTGTCTAGTTAAATAAAGGTTAAATAAAATCCAAAAAGACAGACAGCATATTGCAGAGATAATCCTACCTCCAGGATGATGAAGAACTCATCTCCAGGTTCACCCTGAACCACGATCTCCTGTCCGTCCTCAAACTGAACGGTCTCCAGAGCATCAGCTACCGTCAGCCTCTCCCACTTGTCCAGAGACTCTGTAGAGGACCACAGACACACACTAAAGTCAGCCTCTCCCACTTGTCCAGAGACTCTGTAGAGGACCACAGACACACACTAAAGTCAGCCTCTCCCACTTGTCCAGAGACTCTGTAGAGGACCACAGACACACTAAAGTCAGCCTCTCCCACTTGTCCAGAGACTCTGTAGAGGACCACAGACACACACTAAAGTCAGCCTCTTCCACTTGTCCAGAGACTCTGTAGAGGACCACAGACACACACTAAAGTCAGCCTCTCCCACTTGTCCAGAGACTCTGTAGAGGACCACAGACACACACTAAAGTCAGCCTCTCCCACTTGTCCAGAGACTCTGTAGAGGACCACAGACACACACTAAAGTCAGCCTCTTCCACTTGTCCAGAGACTCTGTAGAGGACCACAGACACACACTAAAGTCAGCCTCTCCCACTTGTCCAGAGACTCTGTAGAGGACCACAGACACACACTAAAGTCAGCCTCTCCCACTTGTCCAGAGACTCTGTAGAGGACCACAGACACACTAAAGTCAGCCTCTCCCACTTGTCCAGAGACTCTGTAGAGGACCACAGACACACACTAAAGTCAGCCTCTTCCACTTGTCCAGAGACTCTGTAGAGGACCACAGACACACACTAAAGTCAGCCTCTCCCACTTGTCCAGAGACTCTGTAGAGGACCACAGACACACACTAAAGTCAGCCTCTTCCACTTGTCCAGAGACTCTGTAGAGGACCACAGACACACACACACTAAAGTCACCCTCTCCCACTTGTCCAGAGACTCTGTAGAGGACCACAGACAGACACTAAAGTCAGCCTCTCCCACTTGTCCAGAGACTCTGTAGAAGACCACAGACACACACTAAAGTCAGCCTCTCCCACTTGTCCAGAGACTCTGTAGAGGACCACAGACACACACTAAAGTCAGCCTCTCCCACTTGTCCAGAGACTCTGTAGAGGACCACAGACACACACTAAAGTCAGCCTCTTCCACTTGTCCAGAGACTCTGTAGAAGACCACAGACACACACTAAAGTCAGCCTCTCCCACTTGTCCAGAGACTCTGTAGAGGACCACAGACACACACTAAAGTCAGCCTCTTCCACTTGTCCAGAGACTCTGTAGAAGACCACAGACACACACTAAAGTCAGCCTCTCCCACTTGTCCAGAGACTCTGTAGAGGACCACAGACAGACACTAAAGTCAGCCTCTCCCACTTGTCCAGAGACTCTGTAGAGGACCACAGACACACACACACACTAAAGTCAGCCTGGCAGATGTTGATACACACACTGGCCACAGGGTGGCACCACTCAACAACACAGCAGAGGGGGAATGACAGGAAAGATCGCAGGCTGGGTTTGTTTGTAGCGACTCGATTCCATACATGGCCACCTACACCAAATAGGTAGGTAGCATGTCGTTAGACTGTTCTGACTCTTTGAACAGCTTGTTGGTCGAAGTCGTCATGTGTAGAATGTGTGACTCCTCACCTAAAATGGACACCTTGCTGAGGAACTCCTCATACATCTTACGCTTTCTCAAAGTGCTTCCCTGAAAGACACAGAGCGACAAGGAAACAGAGACAGAGCATGTTAAGTCCCATAATAACACCCAAATGTGTACTAACTGTGTTGAGATTCAGCCCCAGACATCTGGAATTCCTACCATTGTTAGAGACCTCTGAACGGCTAAACTGTCACCGTGTGAAAGCTCAGTAAACAGGAAATATATGGAGCCGATATGTTCAAACCAACGTCTCCCAATAATGTTGTTAGCAGGGAAAATAACACCTTATAACATTGTATATGAAATGATATCTACGTAGAGGTGAATTAACCCATTCTGCCAGTCAGCCAGCCTCACCATGAGTATCCTCCTGTAACTGTCTCTGTCGATGCCCCACAGTTTCACGTTGCTCTTGGCTCGGACCGTGGCGGCCCTGGGGGTCCCATAGATCAGGGCTAGCTCGCCAAAGCTGCCCCCCTCCCCAATATTGGTCACCCACTCATTGTTCACATACACCTGTGAGAGAGAGAGAGAGAGCGAGGGGCAAGAGGGAGAGAGCAACAACCTCACCATTGGAAATAGCTTTTCCTACAGTATGAACTTCTGTCAGTATTTGTCTTACAATATAATGTATTTTTAACAAACAGATGTACCACTATAGACCATAGGTATGTTGTGTACAGACTACCTATCTACCACTATAGACCATAGATATGTTGTGTACAGACTACCTATCTACCACTATAGACCATAGATATGTTGTGTACAGAGTACATATCTACCACTATAGACCATAGAGATGTTGTGTACAGACTACATATCTACCACTATAGACCATAGATATGTTGTGTACAGACTACCTATCTACCACTATAGACCATAGATATGTTGTGTACAGACTACCTATCTACCACTATAGACCATAGATATGTGTACAGACTACATATCTACCACTATAGACCATAGAGATGTTGTGTACAGAGTACATATCTACCACTATAGACCATAGAGATGTTGTGTACAGACTACATATCTACCACTATAGACCATAGAGATGTTGTGTACAGACTACATATCTACCACTATAGACCATAGATATGTTGTGTACAGACTACCTATCTACCACTATAGACCATAGAGATGTTGTGTACAGACTACCTATCTACCACTATAGACCATAGATATGTGTACAGACTACCTATCTACCACTATAGACAGGTAGTCCGTCTTCCCTACTGTACACAACAGTTGACCTAGCGTGCAGACAGAAAACAGGGACGTACATCCATCTCTCCCTGGTCAATGACGTAGAAGTTATCTCCCTCGTCACCTAGTGGGAAACAACCGCTGTTAGACATTCTGATCCAGCAGTAATGATGGTCATGTAGTCATGTTGAAACTACAGCCAGGAGATTTTCCTGGACAGGCCACGTGGCCATTAAAAACTTCCATGACTTCATGTCAAAGTAAAAAGGTAAAATGGCGTACCTTGCTGAATGACCGTCTCCCCGGCGATGTAGGTAACAGAAAACATGGCGTCAAAGATGTCACTGTGAAGAGTGGAGGTGGTGGACACAATGACTGGATCACCGTTACATCATTCTTTCATTTCACAGCACCAGTAGTACACTATTGTTTAACACACAATCCGTGAACAGCTGTACCTTCTCTCGTTGTCGTCCAGGTGGGCAAACAGCACGTTCTTCTCAATGGCTTTAGCCAGGGCGGCCATCGTTTTGTAGTCTTTAGGAATAACCTGCAGAGGCAGAAGGTACAGCTTCATTGATCACAAGCAAACTGCCTTCAATCGTTAGATTATATTGATAAGATTGAAGTAGTGGCCGAGGCCCGATTCTCCACCCTTCTCCTGAAGTGTACACTCCCACACTTTATCTGCATGGACTTCACCATGGTAAAACCAATGCTTAACCCAATCCTATGCTTTTAAATGCATGATGGGTAATGTGCAAGGGGACACTTGTGGAAAAGGGTGGATGATCAGGAAGTAGCCTAGAAGAAGTTGGTAGTAATAACTGTAGGGTCAGGTGCACCTGTAGCGATGCGTGATTGGCTGAGGGCTGACCCCCCCTGACCTTTCTGACATAGGAGGCGGCGTCTTCCTCTGTGTAGACCTCGGCGCTGATGGCACCGCGCCGCCGCCGCCCCTTCACCACGGGATTCATGGGAGGAGACACCTCATCCTCGCGGGAGTCAGAGCGAGAGTTGGACTTCTGCTGCTGTTGGTTCTGCTTAGCCTCCTCCTGGTGGGGGGGGGGGGCAGTTATAGTAGAATAGAACAGAGATCTTCACAGTCCAGAATGGACCTGGGGCTTACCCACCCAGACCCGATATACATAGATACTAATACAGAGGTCCGTACTGAATGGACCCGAAAACAACTAGACACGTTCCCTATAGACCTGGTCAGCAGGGGGAGGGAGGGAGGGGTGTCGCTCTAGCAGGGGGAGGGAGGGAGGGGTGTCGCTCTAGCAGGGGGAGGGAGGGAGGGGTGTCGCTCTAGCAGGGGGTGGGAGGGAGAGGTGTCGCTCTAGCAGGGGGAGGGAGAGGTGTCGCTCTAGCAGGGGGAGGGAGAGGTGTCGCTCTAGCAGGGGGAGGGAGAGGTGTCGCTCTAGCAGGGGGAGGGAGGGAGAGACAAGAGACAGCATAAAAACCAGGCTGACTTGAGCTATAGTAGACCAATAGCTGCCATAGATAGTTGATGATAAATAACCTAGGATTATGTAGTACCTGTCTTGACTGCATCAAACCCGGGAGAAGCTAGTTCAGCTAGCTAGGCTAACTGAGGCTGCGTGCGCTTTCTCATCCTACATTTACAAACAACAACTCCATTCAGAATATGAAGTAGCAGCCTGCCTGTTGGCTCTGGGTCGTTGTAGCCCATCTTTCTCCTTTAACTTTTAATTCAATCTTCCGTTGAGTAAATATCTCCTAAGTTTTGCCCCACACAGAGCGAGGCTCCATGACCATAGTCTATTGGCGCTTTGATGACTTGTGATTGGCCAACAAGCTACAGACGTAAAGCTCCACTTTTGTGAAAAGCAAGAGCAGCATCTCTCCCTCCCTTATTTAGGAGCACCTGCGCACCTACAAAAATGAAGGATTCTAGGACTCTTATTACCTCCAATGTTTCATTGTGCTCCGACATTTTTCCAACTTAGGCGCACACGTGCTCCTTGTAAAACAGGTCAGTGTAGAGCCCTGATACAGTGCATTCAGAAAGTATTCAGACCCCCTGACTCTCTGCAGATCCTCTCAATCTCTGTCAGGTTGGATGAGGAGCGTCGCTGCACAGCTATTTTCAGGTCTCTCCAAAGATGTTAAATCAGGGTCTAGTCCGGGCTCTGGCTGGGCCACTCAAGGACATTCAGAGACTTGTCCTGAATCCACCCCTGTGTTGTCTTGGCTGTGTGCTTAGTGTTGTTGTCCTGTTGGAAGGTGAACCTTCGCCTCAGTCTGAGGTCCTGAGCGCTCTGGAGCAGGTTTCCATCAAGGATCTCCGTACTTTGCTCCGTTCAGCTTTCCCCTCGATCCTGACTAGTCTCCCAGTCACAGCAGCTGAAAAACATCCCCACAGCATGATGCTGCCACCACCATGCTTCACCGTAGGGATGGTGCCAGGTTTCCTCCAGACGTGACACTTGGCATTCAGGCCAAAGAGTTCAATCTTGGTTTCATCAGACCAGAGAATCTTGTTTCTCAAGGTCTGACAGGCCTTTAGGTGCCTTTTGGCAAACTCCAAGCGGGATGTCATGTGCCTTTTACTGAGGAGTGGCTTCCATCTGGCCACTCTACCATAAAGGCCTAATTGGTGGAGTGCTGCAGTGAAGGTTGTCCTTCTGGAAGCTTCTCCCATCTCCACAGAAGAACTCTAGAGCTTTGTTAGAGTGAACAAGGCCCTTCTCTCCCGATTGCTCATTTTGGCCAGGCGGCCATCTCTAGGAAGAGTCTTGGTGGTTCCAAACTTCTTCCATTTAATAATGATGGAGGCCACTGTGTTCTTGGGGACCTTCAATGCTGCATAAATGTTTTGGTACCCTTTGTGCCTCAACACAATCCTGTCTTCGAGCTCTATGGACAATTCCTTCAACCTCATGGCTTGGTTTTTGCTCTGACATGCACTGTCAACTGTGGGACTTATATAGAAAGGTGTGTGCCTTTCCAAATCATGTCCAATCAATTTAATTTTACTACATTTTCTCCAATCAAGTTGTAGAAACATCTCAAGGATAATCAACAGAAACAGGATGCACCTGAGCTCAATTTCAAGTCTCATAGCAAAGAGTCTGAATACTTATGTAAATAAGGTATTTCTGTTTTTTATACATTTGCAACAATTTTTTTTCTCGAAAAACCTGTTTTTGCCTTTTCATTACGGGGTATTGTGATGCCATTACGGGGTATTGTGATGCCATTAAGGAGTATTGTGTGTAGATTGATAATTAATCCATATTAGAATAAGGCTGTAACGTAACAAAATGTGGAAACAGTCAAGGGGTCTGAATACACTGTAGTTGTAGAACAGTATAGAATATAGCAGTATTTACCTTCTTAGTGGGGAACACAGTAGAATAGAGCTCTGTTACTGTATACCCTTCTAGTGGGGAACACAGAGAGTAGAATAGAGCTCTATTACTGTATACCCTTCTAGTGGGGAACACAGAGTAGAATAGAGCTCTATTATTGTATACCCTTCTAGTGGGGAACACAGAGTAGAATAGAGCTCTATTATTGTATACCCTTCTAGTGGGGAACACACAGTAGAATAGAGCTCTATTACTGTTTACCCTTCTAGTGGGGAACACAGTAGAATAGAGCTCTATTACTGTATACCCTTCTAGTGGGGAACACAGTAGAATAGAGCTCTATTACTGTATACCCTTCTAGTGGGGAACACAGTAGAATAGAGCTCTATTACTGTATACCCTTCTAGCGGGAACACAGAGAGTAGAATAGAGCTCTATTACTGTATACCCTTCTAGTGGGGAACACAGAATATAATAGAGTTTTATTACTGTATACCATTAGAGCAGAGTAGGATTGGACTTTTCTGTCCACTGAGATGGATACTTGCCTTTGTTTACAAATATCAGCACACACATACACACAGGACCCTGCCCACCCAGACTCACCTTCTCCAGCCTCTCGAAGTACTCTCTGAGGAAGGCCATGGGTCTGTCTGGCCGGGAGGTACATAGCTGTACGATGCAGTCCTTCAGCAGCTGTTGGATGTTATGTTTCTGCACATACAGCTCACACTCCCTCAGACTCCTCTCCTCCTCACTGCTCGTACTGCCCGACGCCATCACACTCACAACCTATTGACCTGGGGACACAGACAGACAGATAAACACAGAGAAAACACATGCACAGGGAGACAGGTGTAGCAGGAGAGAGGGGGTAGTGTTTTATAAACAGAAAGAGAGAAACAGAAAAGCCGGTGTAGCAGGAGAGAGGGGGTAGTGTTTTATAAACAGAAAGAGAGAGAAACAGAAAAGCCTGTGTAGCAGGAGAGAGGGGGTAGTGTTTTATAGAGAGAAGTAGAAACAGAGGACAGTGAGAAGAGAACATGAGGGTGTAGAGAAAAAAAAGAGAGCATAATGATAAACAGAGTGAGGGAGGGAGGGAGGGAGGGAGGGAGGGAGGGAGGGAGGGAGGGAGGGAGAGAAACTTAACAAGGATGTGAAAAGTGGAGAGAGAGGACAAAACCTTATTGGTTTAGAGCAAGGGTGGGCGTTTTGAGAGAGAGTAAGAGAGGGGGGAGAGCGAGGGGGGTGGGGGAGAGAGGGTGGATCAACTCCCATATCTATTGGGTGAAATACCACAGTAGCAAGATTTGTGACCTGTTGCCACAAGAAAAGGGCAACCAGTGAAGAACAAACACCATTGTAAATACAACCCAAATGTATTTATTTTTCCACAGAGAGAAAGAGAAAGGGGGGAGAGACAAAGATTTGACACAAAGCTCCATTGTATCATCCCAACTCAAAATGTCAGGATAGCAGTAGACCACACCGCTGAACCAACGGACTAAACTCTCACTAGCATTCAACGGACATTGCAATGCATTATGTGGCAACCAGAACCAGTCTAGATCGCCACATTCGCCAACTCTCCCTATATAGCTAACCGTAGTTAGAGGGAGAACGCTACAAAACCATGACAGCAGCAGACAGGCATGTGACACCAGGGTGCGACGGAATTTTTCATAACCTGATTTATGGTGTGTGTGTGTGTACCCTACTGTATACTGAAAATGAGAGTTAAACGTTGACAATATATGAAGATCTCTCTCTCCAAGTAGAAATGTCCATAATCCCCATAAATTAATCAATTTGGGACTCAATTATGAAAATTAAATTGATCACATACAAGGGCAAACAAACACAGAGGCAACTAGCTACATATATAATGTCAACTGGAGTGTTGGCAAGCTACCTAACTACTTAGTAACTTGCACCGTACGACAAAACTACTGTCACAATAAACACCCAAGTGAAATGCTAGCTAGCTAATGGTAGTTAGCTGTGTCTTTCGAGTGCAGGCAACCATTCGTCTGTAGCTCGCAGCGGACCCTTGCTTAATATTCAGTAATAATGCATTTAATTTTTAATAACTGTTTGGAAAGCACAGGGGATTAATATTCTGAGAAATCCTGAAACGATTAACGTTAGCTAAAAGGCCCGCAGAGGTAAAAACAGCCATCTTGGAAACCTAGCTGTCTTGCTAGTAACGTTAGCCAACTTGCGTTATCATAACAAACGGGAAGACGGCGAGATACATACAGGTTATAAAAAAAGCAATATCCTCATACATGCAGCGCTCCAACACATACATCGCGATTATTTAGAACAAAATTAAGACAAACCGTTTACCAAACCAGATTGATAATGCTGTCTTTATTTCGGAAACTGACAGTTCTTCGTCCCTGTTTTTCCCCCTCGGTCCTTAGTTGGACGGCTGCCCTACCGGAATCAGGTTTGGACCAATCACTGCCTCGTTCTGGTATATACGTAACCTTAACTACCTTAAAGGGCAAGGCCTTTTTTTGCAGGGGCAGCAAGAATATCCAAATAGACTTGTCTCTTTGCATAGGCTTACCATTATAGGTAGAATTCTTGCTGTAATCTCAATAGATAAAAAACGTATTCGGTATCAGAACAAACTGAGTAAATATGATTTCTTCATGCATGCTTTCATAAATAATCTAGTGTGTCTGATCTCCAAACAATATGCTCACTAAATATTTACAACATTTGTGATAGATTTAAACCAGAAAACAGGTGTCAACATGTTCCTTGTTCAATCAAACTACTACAGGTGTACTGTTGAGAGAAAGTCTCAGTTAAACTACTACAGGTGTACTGTTGAGGAAAAGTCTTATTCAGTCAAACTACTACAGGTTTACTGTTGAGGAAAAGTCTTATTCAGTCAAACTACTACAGGTGTACTGTTGAGAGAAAGTCTCAGTCAAACTACTACAGGTGTACTGTTGAGGAAAAGTCTTATTCAGTCAAACTACTACAAATGGAGAGGCCTTAGAAGCTGCCTCCTGCTGTTCAGAGGTAATTAAAATACAGTAACCTCTGTATGTAAAGAATGATAAGACAAGAAAAGAGCACAAAATGAATCTCCTTATTGAAAACCAAGAGACACTTCTTGCTGACTATTATAAAAATAGGAACATCAGCAACCTCATCTTCCACACAGACCATCCCCTGATATGGCACAGTGCTATATTAACCAGACCATCCCCTGGCATGGCACAGTGCTATATTAACCAGACCATCCCCTGGCATGGCACAGTGCTATATTAACCAGACCATCCCCTGGCATGGCACAGTGTTATATTAACCAGACCATCCCCTGGCACAGTGCTATATTAACCAGACCATCCCCTGGCATGACACAGTGCTATATTAACCAGACCATCCCCTGGCATGGCACAGTGTTATATTAACCAGACCATCCCCTGGCACAGTGTTATATTAACCAGACCATCCCCTGGCATGGCACAGTGCTATATTAACCAGACCATCCCCAGGCATGGCACAGTGCTATATTAACCAGACCATCCCCTGGCACAGTGCTATATTAACCAGACCATCCCCTGGCATGGCACAGTGCTATATTAACCAGACCATCCCCTGGCATGGCACAGTGCTATATTAACCAGACCATCCCCTGGCATGGCACAGTGCTATATTAACCAGACCATCCCCTGGCATGGCACAGTGCTATATTAACCAGACCATCCCCTGGCATGGCACAGTGCTATATTAACCAGACCATCCCCTGGCACAGTGCTATATTAACCAGACCATCCCCTGGCATGGCACAGTGCTATATTAACCAGACCATCCCCTGGCATGGTACAGTGCTATATTAACCAGACCATCCCCTGGCATGGTACAGTGCTATATTAACCATACCATCCAATGGCACAGTGCTATATTAACCAGACCATCCCCTGGCATGGTACAGTGCTATATTAACCAGGCCATCCCCTGGCACAGTGCTATATTAACCAGACCATCCCCTGGCATGGCACAGTGCTATATTAACCAGACCATCCCCTGGCATGGTACAGTGCTATATTAACCATACCATCCCCTGGCACAGTGCTATATTAACCAGACCATCCCCTGGCATGGCACAGTGCTATATTAACCAGGCCATCCCCTGGCATGGCGCAGTGCTATATTAACCAGACCATCCCCTGGCATGGTACAGTGCTATATTAACCAGACCATCCCCTGGCATGGTACAGTGCTATATTAACCAGACCATCCCCTGGCATGGTACAGTGCTATATTAACCAGACCATCCCCTGGCATGGCACAGTGCTATATTAACCAGGCCATCCCCTGGCATGGCGCAGTGCTATATTAACCAGACCATCCCCTGGCATGGTACAGTGCTATATTAACCAGACCATCCCCTGGCATGGTACAGTGCTATATTAACCAGACCATCCCCTGGCATGGTACAGTGCTATATTAACCAGACCATCCCCTGGCATGGCACAGTGTTATATTAACCAGACCATCCCCTGGCATGGCACAGTGCTATATTAACCAGACCATCCCCTGGCATGACACAGTGCTATATTAACCAGACCATCCCCTGGCACAGTGCTATATTAACCAGACCATCCCCTGGCATGGCACAGTGCTATATTAACCAGACCATCCCCTGGCATGACACAGTGCTATATTAACCAGACCATCCCCTGGCACAGTGCTATATTAACCAGACCATCCCCTGGCATGGCACAGTGCTATATTAACCAGACCATCCCCTGGCATGGTACAGTGCTATATTAACCAGACCATCCCCTGGCATGGCACAGTGTTATATTAACCAGACCATCCCCTGGCATGACACAGTGCTATATTAACCAGACCATCCCCTGGCACGGCACAGTGCTATGTTAACCAGACCATCCCCTGGCACGGCACAGGGCTATATTAACCAGACCATCCCTGGCATGGCACAGTGCTATATTAACCAGACCATCCCCTGGCACAGTGCTATATTAACCAGACCATCCCCTGGCATGGCACAGTGCTATATTAACCAGACCATCCCCTGGCACAGTGCTATATTAACCAGACCATCCCCTGGCACAGTGTTATATTAACCAGACCATCCCCTAGCATGGCACAGTGCTATATTAACCAGACCATCCCCTGGCATGGCACAGTGCTATATTAACCAGACCATCCCCTGGCACAGTGCTATATTAACCAGACCATCCCCTGGCACAGTGTTATATTAACCAGACCATCCCCTAGCATGGCACAGTGCTATATTAACCAGACCATCCCCTGGCATGGCACAGTGCTATATTAACCAGACCATCCCCTGGCATGGCACAGTGCTATATTAACCAGACCATCCCCTGGCACAGTGCTATATTAACCAGACCATCCCCTGGCATGGCACAGTGCTATATTAACCAGACCATCCCCTGGCACAGTGCTATATTAACCAGACCATCCCCTGGCACAGTGCTATATTAACCAGACCATCCCCTGGTACAGTGCTATATTAACCAGACCATCCCCTGGCACAGTGCTATATTAACCAGACCATCCCCTGGCACAGTGCTATATTAACCAGACCATCCCCTGGTACAGTGCTATATTAACCAGACCATCCCCTGGCATGGCACAGTGCTATATTAACCAGACCATCCCCTGGCATGGCACAGTGCTATATTAACCAGACCATCCCCTGGCATGGCACAGTGCTATATTAACCAGACCATCCCCTGGCATGGCACAGTGCTATATTAACCAGACCATCCCCTGGCACAGTGCTATATTAACCAGACCATCCCCTGGCAGAGTGCTATATTAACCAGACCATCCCCTGGCACAGTGCTATATTAACCAGACCATCCCCTGGCATGGCACAGTGCTATATTAACCAGACCATCCCCTGGTACAGTGCTATATTAACCAGACCATCCCCTGGCATGGCACAGTGCTATATTAACCAGACCATCCCCTGGTACAGTGCTATATTAACCAGACCATCCCCTGGTACAGTGCTATATTAACCAGACCATCCCCTGGCATGGCACAGTGCTATATTAACCAGACCATCCCCTGGTACAGTGCTATATTAACCAGACCATCCCCTGGTACAGTGCTATATTAACCAGACCATCCCCTGGCATGGTACAGTGCTATATTAACCAGACCATCCCCTGGCATGGCACAGTGCTGTATTAACCAGACCATCCCCTGGCATGGCACAGTGCTATATTAACCAGACCATCCCCTGGCACGGCACAGTGCTGTATTAACCAGACCATCCCCTGGCACAGTGCTATATTAACCAGACCATCCCCTGGCACAGTGCTATATTAACCAGACCAACCCCTGGCATGACACAGTGCTATATTAACCAGACCATCCCCTGGCACAGTGCTATATTAACCAGACCATCCCCTGGCATGGCACAGTGCTATATTAACCAGACCATCCCCTGGCACAGTGCTATATTAACCAGACCATCCCCTGGCACAGTGTTATATTAACCAGACCATCCCCTGGCATGACACAGTGCTATATTAACCAGACCATCCCCTGGCATGACACAGTGCTATATTAACCAGACCATCCCCTGGCACAGTGTTATATTAACCAGACCATCCCCTGGCATGACACAGTGCTATATTAACCAGACCATCCCCTGGCATGACACAGTGCTATATTAGCCAGACCATCCCCTGGCACAGTGCTATATTAACCAGACCATCCCCTGGCACAGTGCTATATTAACCAGACCATCCCCTGGCACAGCGCTATATTAACCAGACCATCCCCTGGCATGGCACAGTGCTATATTAACCAGACCATCCCCTGGCATGGCACAGTGCTATATTAACCAGACCATCCCCTGGCATGGCACAGTGCTATATTAACCAGACCATCCCCTGGCATGGTACAGTGCTATATTAACCAGACCATCCCCTGGCACAGTGCTATATTAACCAGACCATTTACATTTACATTTAAGTCATTTAGCAGACGCTCTTATCCAGAGCGACTTACAAATTGGCATGGCACAGTGATATATTAACCAGACCATCCCCTGGCATGGCACAGTGCTATATTAACCAGACCATCCCCTGGCATGGCACAGTGCTATATTAACCAGACCATCCCCTGGCATGGCACAGTGCTATATTAACCAGACCATCCCCTGGCATGGCACAGTGCTATATTAACACAGACCATCCCCTGGCATGACACAGTGTTATATTAACCAGACCATCCCCTGGCACAGTGCTATATTAACCAGACCATCCCCTGGCATGGCACAGTGCTATATTAACCAGACCATCCCCTGGCATGGCACAGTGCTATATTAACCAGACCATCCCCTGGCACAGTGCTATATTAACCAGACCATCCCCTGGCATGGCACAGCGCTATATTAACCAGACCATCCCCTGGCATGTGTCACGTCCTGACCAGCAGAGGGAGCAATTGTATTAGTTTTGGTCAGTACGTGGCAGAGATTTTTGTGTTACGTGTGAGTTGGTTGTTGGACTCCCAATTGAAGGCAGGTGTGTTGAGTTGCCTTTGATTGGGAGTCCTATATAGTAGTGTGTGTTTTTCCTTGTGGTTGTGGGTAATTGTTTCTGTTCAGTGTGTTATGCTGTCAGTACTGTTTAGCTGTCGGTTGTTTATTGTTTTGTAAGTGTATAGTGTTCCGTTTTGCATTAAAGATGACGAACTTCGCTGCATTTTGGTCCACTTCTCTCCATGACGACAGCATGACACAGTGTTATATTAACCAGACCATCACCTGGCACAGTGCTATATTAACACAGACCATCCCCTGGCACAGTGCTATATTAACACAGACCATCCCCTGGCATGGCACAGTGCTATATTAACCAGACCATCACCTGGCACAGTGCTATATTAACACAGACCATCCCCTGGCATGGCACAGTGCTATATTAACCAGACCATCCCCTGGTACAGTGCTATATTAACCAGACCATCCCCTGGCATGGCACAGTGCTATATTAACCAGACCATCCCCTGGCATGGTACAGTGCTATATTAACCAGACCATCCCCTGGCATGGCACAGTGCTATATTAACTAGACCATCCCCTGGCATGGCACAGTGCTATATTAACCAGACCATCCCCTGGCATGGTACAGTGCTATATTAACCAGACCATCCCCTGGCATGGTACAGTGCTATATTAACCAGACCATCCCCTGGCACAGTGCTACATTAACCAGACCATTTACATTTACATTTAAGTCATTTAGCAGACGCTCTTATCCAGAGCGACTTACAAATTGGCATGGCACAGTGTTATATTAACCAGACCATCCCCTGGCATGGCACAGTGCTATATTAACCAGACCATCCCCTGGCATGGCACAGTGCTATATTAACCAGACCATCCCCTGGCATGGCACAGTGCTATATTAACCAGACCATCCCCTGGCATGGCACAGTGCTATATTAACACAGACCATCCCCTGGCATGACACAGTGTTATATTAACCAGACCATCCCCTGGCACAGTGCTATATTAACCAGACCATCCCCTGGCATGGCACAGTGCTATATTAACCAGACCATCCCCTGGCATGGCACAGTGCTATATTAACCAGACCATCCCCTGGCATGGCACAGTGCTATATTAACCAGACCATCCCCTGGCACAGTGCTATATTAACCAGACCATCCCCTGGCATGGCACAGTGCTATATTAACCAGACCATCCCCTGGCATGGCACAATGCTATATTAACCAGACCATCCCCTGGCACAGTGCTATATTAACCAGACCATCCCCTGGCATGGCACAGTGCTATATTAACCAGACCATCCCCTGGCATGGCACAGTGCTATATTAACCAGACCATCCCCTGGCATGGCACAGTGCTATATTAACCAGACCATCCCCTGGCATGGCACAGTGCTATATTAACACACTACCCCTCTGTAAAGAGGGGGGTGTTACCGAGGGGTGGAAACTCAGGATATTAGACAACGAGGACTCGCGTGAGTCAGCTAATATAAATCTCTATAAGTCTGGAACAGTATTGGTACAGGGCAACCCCAAACAGTTTCAGCTGGACTTTCACCTAATCAAAGAATTAGCTCAGCAGGAGAAGCTCTCCCTTAAGAAAGATACCCCACCCCGAGCAGGCCAGACCAGACCTCTTCATTATATAACCCCACAGACGAGCAACTCCAAGCGGAAAGTCAACCTCCCAGCACAGAGTACTACTCCCTCATTGAAATGAAGGATAAATTCACCCAGCTGGAGGTAAGGCAGGTGGAGCTGGAACAGCAGGTGATTACACTCCAGTCAGCACAGACCCAGACAACAGTCCAGCACAACAACACCCCCTTAACCAGACCCAGAGAGCTGGAGGTGGAGAGAGACATATCTGCACTCTGGACTGTGGTGAGACAACTTCAACAATATAACAAGCAAGAGCAAAAGAAGAATTGAGCACTAGAGGAGAGGATCAGACTGCTGGAGGAGAGGGTGAGGGGGATGGAGGGAGAGGATCAGACAACTGGAGGAGAGGGTGAGGGGGATGGAGGGAGAGGATCAGACTGCTGGAGGAGAGGGTGAGGGGGATGGAGGAGAGGATCAGACTGCTGGAGGAGAGGGTGAGGGGGATGGAGGGAGAGGATCAGACAACTGGAGGAGAGGGTGAGGGGGATGGAGGGAGAGGATCAGACTGCTGGAGGAGAGGGTGAGGGGGATGGAGGAGAGGATCAGACTGCTGGAGGAGAGGGTGAGGGGGATGGAGGAGAGGATCAGACTACTGGAGGAGAGGGTGAGGGGGATGGAGGGAGAGGATCAGACTGCTGGAGGAGAGGGTGAGGGGGATGGAGGAGAGGATCAGACTGCTGGAGGAGAGGGTGAGGGGGATGGAGGAGAGGATCAGACTGCTGGAGGAGAGGGTGATGGGGATGGAGGAGAGGATCAGACTGCTGGAGGAGAGGGTGAGGGGGATGGAGGAGAGGATCAGACTGCTGGAGGAGAGGGTGGGGGGGGTGGAGGGAGAGGGTGGGGGGGATGGAGGAGAGGATCAGACTACTGGAGGAGAGGGTGAGGGGGATGGAGGGAGAGGATCAGACTGCTGGAGGAGAGGGTGAGGGGGATGGAGGGAGAGGATCAGACTGCTGGAGGAGAGGGTGGGGGGGGTGGAGGGAGAGGGTGGGGGGGATGGAGGAGAGGATCAGACTACTGGAGGAGAGGGTGAGGGGGATGGAGGGAGAGGATCAGACTGCTGCAGGAGAGGGTGAGGGGGATGGAGGAGAGGATCAGACTGCTGGAGGAGAGGGTGGGGGGATGGAGGGAGAGGGTGGGGGGGATGGAGGAGAGGATCAGACTACTGGAGGAGAGGGTGAGGGGGATGGAGGGAGAGGATCAGACTGCTGGAGGAGAGGGTGAGGGGGATGGAGGGAGAGGATCAGACTGCTGGAGGAGAGGGTGAGGGGGATGGAGGGAGAGGATCAGACTATTGGAGGAGTGTGTGACAGAGAACAACCCACTAGAGAGGTGGCCATCCCCACAGAGAAGCCAGCAGAACAGTCCATCTAAGCTCCCGACAAAAGTCTCAACACCACAGCAGAACAGTCCACACCAGACCCTGACCATAGTGTTGACACCACAGCAGAACAGTCCACACTAGACCCTGATCATAGCCTCGACACCACAGCAGAACAGTCCACACCAGACCCTGACCATAGTGTTGACACCACAGCAGAACAGTCCACACCAGACCCTGACCATAGTGTTGACACCACAGCAGAACAGTCCACACCAGACCCTGACCATAGTGTTAACACCACAGCAGAACAGTCCACACCAGACCATAGTCTCAACACCACAGCAGAACAGTCCACACCAGACCCTGACCATAGCGTCGACACCACAGGAGAACAGACAAATGAAGAACACCAAGCCCAGGGGATCCCACCCCCTCTGAGCACCCCCCGTCCCCCCGTCCCCCCCCGTCAGCCACCCTGATAGTCCTCCTGGCAACCCCCCCACACCCACTGAGGACATACACAAGACACAGATTGTACTCCTTATGGACTGAAACGGGAAATATATACAAGAAAAAATAACTTTTTCTCGAACACAGTGTCTAAACTCTGGTGTCCAAACACCCAGCGCGCTCTAGACCTTCTGTCTGAGGACCAACTAGGATCCCCTAGCCACATAATAATACATACAGGCACAAACGACCTGAGAACACAGCAGGACAGGGTGGCCACAGCACTGAAGGGAGTGATAGAAAAAGCTTCTTCTACTTTCCCCAACGCACAAGTGTTTATGTCCACCCTGCTACCATACTTTATTATTTATTTTATTTATTTCACCTTTATTTAACCGGGTAGGCTAGTTGAGATCAAGTTCTCATTTACAACTGCGACCTGGCCAAGATAAAGCAAAGCAGTGCGACACAAACAACAACACAGAGTTACACATGGAGTAAACAAGCGTACAGTCAATAACACAGTAGAAAAAAAGAAAGTCTATACACAGTGTGTGCAAATGGTGTGAGGAGGTAAGGCAATAATAGGCCATAGTAGCAAAGTAATTACATTTTAGCAGATTAACACTGGAGTGATAAATGAGCAGATTATGATGTGCAAGTAGAGATACTGGTGTGCAAAAGAGCAGAAAGTAAATAAAAACAATATGGGGATGAGGTAGGTAGATTGGATGGGGTATTTACAGATGGACTATGTACAGCTGCAGCGATCGGTTAGCTGCTCAGACAGCTGATGTTTAAAGTTAGTGAGGGAAATATAAGTCTCTAGCTTCAGTGATTTTTGCAATTCGTTCCAGTCATTGGCAGCAGAGAACTGGAAGGAAAGGCGGCCAAAGGAGGTGTTGGCTTTGGGGATGATCAGTGAGATATACCTGCTGGAGCGCGTGCTACGGGTGGGTGTTGTTATCGTGACCAGTGAGCTGAGATACAGCGGGTAAACGCAAGTATTTCCCGTGACTGTGCCTCAAAACCAAATGTTTACCTGGCCCACCACTTCACCCTGGACTTGAACAGCCTTTATGACCAGGTCCACCTATACAAGGCAGCAGTGCCCACCTTCGCCCGGACCCTAAAGGACATTGCTCTCAAACACAGCCCCAACACTTCACACAGGAGCAACAGATCAATAGACACCCCGCCCAGACCAGCGAGACCCCCCCCGGACCTACACATAGAGGACCCACGCCGAGAGGACCTAAATCCAGACCACAACACCCCCACCCCAACTAATCAACACCCCCCAAGTCAACCATGCCCACACCCCATTTAGTCCACCTTAGATCAGACCTATGCCCCTCCTGCCCCCCCCCCACATGCACCCCACCCCCACAAAGAGGGCCTCAACATGGAAGTCACACATACGCCCATATGCCCACTATGACAACATAACCAACAAAAACGGGTCACAACTCCTGCAGCTCTGTCGCACGCTGGGTATGTACATAGTCAATGGTAGGCTTCGAGGGGGCTCCTATGGTAGGTACACCTACAGCTCATCCCTTGGCAGTAGTACTGTAGACTACTTTATCACTGACCTCAACCCAGAGTCTCTCAGAGCATTCACAGTCAGCCCACTAACACCCCTATCAGACCACAGCAAAATCACAGTCTACTTGAACAGAGCAATACTTAATCATGAGGCATCAAAGCCAAAGGAACTGAGTAATATTAAGAAGTTCTATAGATGGAAGGAATGTAGTGTGGAAACCTACCAAAAACAATTAGGCAACAACAAATTCAATCCCTTTTAGACAACTTCCTGGACAAAACGTTTCACTGTAATAGTGAAGTTGTAAACCTGGCAGTAGAAAATCTTAACAGTATATTTGACCTCTCAGCTTCCCTATCAAATATAAACATTTCAAACAGACAACCTAAGAAAATGAACAACAATGACAAATGGTTTGATAAAGAATGCAAAAACCTAAGAAAGAAATTGAGAAACTTGTCCAACCAAAAACATAGAGACCCAGAAAACCTGAGTCTTCACTATGGTGAATCACTAAAACAATACAGAAATACACTACGGAAAAAGAAGGAACAGCACGTCAGAAATCAGCTCAATGTAACTGAAGAATCCATAGAATCTAACCACTTCTGGGAAAATTGGAAAACACTAAACAAATAACAACACAAAGAATTATCTATCCAAAATGGAGATGTATAAACCACTTCTCCAATCTTTTTGGCTCTATAACAAAGAACAAACAGCAAAAACATATACATGGTCAAATACAAATCTTAGAATAAACTATTAAAGACTACCAGAACCCATTGGATTCTCCAATTACCTTGAATGAACTACAAGTGAAATAAAAACCCTCCAACCCAAAAAGGCCTGTGGTGTTGATGGTTTCCTCAATCAATGAAATGATAAAATATACAGACAACAAATTCAAATTGGCTATACTAAAACTCTTTAACATCATCCTTAGCTCTGGCATCTTCCCCAATATTTGGAACCAAGGACTGATCACCCCGATCCACAAAAGTGGGGACAAATTTGACCCCAATAACTACCATGGGATATGCGTCAACAGCAACCTTGGGAAAATCCTCTGCATTATCATTAACAGCAGACCCTTACATTTCCTCAGTGAAAACAATGTACTGAGCTGTCACGTCCTGACCAGCAGATGGAGCTGTTGTAGTAGTTTTGGGGTCAGGACGTGGCAGTCTTGTGTGTGTGAATGGTCTGTGTTGGTCTTGTGACTCCTGATCAGGAACAGCTGGGGATCGTTGTTCCTGATTGGGAGTCATATATGTAGGAGTATGTTTGTCACTTGTTTTTGTGGGTAGTTGTTTTTGCATTGCGTTTGTGAGCCTGCAAAACTGTTCGTGTCGTGAGTACTGTCTATTATTTTGTTTTTCCTGTGGATGCCCTTTTGTTTTACCATTAAAAGCATGAGTATCCACAAACCTGCTGCGCCTTGGTCCTATTCTCTCCCATACAACATTTTCTGTGAGGAGCACGACATTTTCTGTGACAGAACTACCCACCACCAAACTGGGACCAAGCAGCAGAGGAACGAGGAGGAAGGATGGACATGGACAGAAATAAGGTTGAGCGTTTCCAGGGCTATGGAGGAGTTTAGGAAACTCGAGAGGCAGCCCCAATAATTTTTTTTGGGGGGGCACAAGGGCAGTTTTGCGGGGCAAGAATGGAGTCCCAGGCCAGCTCCCCGCACCAGCTCCCCACACCCGCACCAGGCTGGCACATCCAGTACCAGCCCCACGCATCAGGCGTCTAGTGCGTCAGCCCAGCCTCGCCAGTCAAGAGTCACCAGAGCTGCCCGCCAGTCAAGAGTCACCAGAGCTGCCCGCCAGTCAACAAATTGGCGAGGGCACTTGAACAGTCTGCAGCACCCGGCCTCACCTGGTTAGAATCTGAAGTCAAATGTCTACAGTTTGCTGATGATCTGGTGCTTCTTTCACCAACCAAGGAGGGCTTACAGCAGCACATAGATCTTCTGCACAGATTCTACCAGACCTGGGCCCTGACAGTAAATCTCAGTAAGACCAAAATAATGGTGTTCCAAAAGAGGTCCAGTCGCCAGGACCACAAATACAAATTCCATCTAGACATCGTTGCCCTAGAGCACACAAAAAACTATACATACCTTGGCCTAAACATCAGCGTCACAGGTAACTTCCACAAAGCTGTGATTTGAGAGTCAAGGCAAGAAGGGTCTTCTATGCCATCTAAAGGAACATAAAATTTGACATACCAATTAGGATCTGGCTAAAACATACTTGAATCAGTTATAGAACCCATTGCCCTTTATGGTTGTGAGGTCTGGGGTGCACTCACCAACCAAGAATTCACAAAATGGGACAGACACCAAATTGAGACTGCATGCAGAAGTCTGCAAAAAAATATCCTCCGTGTACAACGTAAAACACCAAATAATGCATGCAGAGAAGAATTAGGCTGATACCCGCTAATTATCAAAATCCAGGAAAGAGCCGTTAAATTCTACAACCACCTAAAAGGAAGAGATTTCCAAACCTTCTAAAACAAAGCCATCACCTACAGAGAGATGAACCTGGAGAAGAGTCCCCTAAGCAAGCTGGTCCTGGGGCTCTGTTCACAAACAGACCCCACAGAGCCCCAGGACAGTAACATAACAAAAAGATAATTACTCGACACATTGGAAAGAATTAACAAAACAACAGAGCAAACTAGAATGCTATTTGGCCCTAAACAGAGAGCACACAGTGCCAGAATACCTGACCACTGTGACTGACCCAAACTGTGACTGACCAAAACAAAGGAAAGCTTTGACTATGTGCAGACTCAGGGAGCAGAGCCTTGCTATTGAGAAAGGCCGCCGTAGGCAGACTTGGCTCTCGAGAAGACAGGCTATGTGCAACACTGCCTACAAAAATAAGGTGGAAACTGAGCTGCACTTCCTAACCTCCTGCCATATGTATGACCATATTAGAGACACATATTTCCCTCAGATTACACTGATCCACAAAGAATTCGAAAACAAACCAGAATTTGATAAACTCCCATATCTACTGGGTGAAATACCACAGTGTGCCATCACAGCAGCAAGAATTGTGACCTGTTGCCATAAGAAAAGGGCAACCAGTGAAGAACAAACACCGTTTTAAATACAACCCATATTTATGTTTATTTATTTTCCCTTTTGTGCTTTAACCATTTGCTCATCGTTACAACACTGTATACAGTTGAAGTCGGAAGTTTACATACAATTAGGTTGGAGTCATTAAAACTAGTTTTTCAACCACTCCACAAATTTCTTGTTAACACACTATGGTTTTGGCAAGTCGGTTAGGACATCTACTTTGTGCATGACACAAGTAATTTTTCCAACAATTGTTTACAGACAGAATATTTCACTTATAATTCACTGTATCACAATTCCAGTGGGTCAGAAGTTTACATACACTAAGTTGACTGTGCATTTAAACAGCTTGGAAAATTCCAGAAAATGATGTCTTACTTTAGAATCTTCTGATAGGCTAATTGACATCATTTGAGTCAATTGAAGTTGTACCTGTGGATGTATTTCAAGGCCTACCTTTCAACTCAGTGCATATTTGCTTGACATCATGGGAAAATCAAAAGAAATCAGCCAAGACCTCAGAAAAACATTTGTAGACCTCCACAAGTCTGGTTCATCCTTAGGAGAAATTTCCAAACCCCTGAAGGTGCCACGTTCATCTGTACAAACAATAGTACGCAAGTATAAACACCATGGGACCACGCAGCCGTCATACCGCTCAGGAAGGAGATGCGTTCTGTCTCCTAGAGATTCATGTACTTTGGTGCGAAAAGTGCAAATCAATCCCAAAACAACAGCAAAGGACCTTGTGAAGATGCTGAAGGAAACAGGTACAAAAGTGTCTATATCCACAGTAAAACGAGTCCTATATCAACATAACCTGAAAGACTGCTCAGCAAGGAAGAAGCCACTGCTCCAAAACCGCCATAAAAGAGCCAGACTACGGTTTGCAACTGCACATGGGGACAAAGATCGTACTTTTTGGAGAAAACTCCTCTGGTCTGATGAAACAAAAATAGAACTGTTTGGCCATAATGACCATCGTTATGTTTGGAGGAAAAAGGGGGAGGCTTGCAAGCCGAAGAACACCATCCCAGCCGTGAAGCACGGGGGTGGAAGCATCATGTTGTGGGGGTACTTTGCTGAGGGGGGACTGGTGCATTTCACAAAATAGATGGCATCATGAGGCAGGGAAATTCTGTGGATATATTGAAGCAACATCTCAAGACATCAGTCAGGAAGTTAAAGCTTGGTCGCAAATGGGTCTTCCAAATGGACAATGACCCCAAGCATACTACCAAAGTTGTGGCGAAATGGCTTAAGGACAACAAAGTCAAGGTATTGGAGTGGCCGTCACAAAGCCCTGACCTCAATCCTATAGAAAATTTGTGGGCAGAACTGAAAAAGCATGTGCGAGCAAGGAAGCCTACAAACCTGACTCAGTTACACCAGCTCTGTCAGGAGGAATGGGCCAAAATTCACCCAACTTATTGTGGGAAGCTTGTGGAAGGCTACCTGAAACGTTTGACCCAAGTTAAACAATTTAAAGGCTATGCTACCAAATACTAATTGAGTGTATGTAAACTTCTGACCCACTGGGAATGTGATGAAGGAAATAAAAGCTGAAATAAATCATTCTCTCTAATATTATTCTGACATTTCACATTCTTAAAATAAAGTGGTGATCCTAACTGACCTAAAACAGGGAATTTTTACTAGGATTAAATGTCAGGAATTGTGAAAAACTGAGTTTAAATGTATTTGTATTTGTATTTACATACACCTAAGGTGTATGTAAACTTCCGACATCAACTGTATATAGACATAATTTGACATTTGTAATGTCTTTATTCTTTTGGAACTTCTGTGAGTAATGTTTACTGTTCATTTTTATTGTTTATCTCACTTTTGTATATTTTCTGCTTCACTTGCTTTGGCAATGTTCACATATGTTTCCCATGCCAATAAAGACCCTTGAATTGAATTGAATCAAAGTCTTATTCAGTTAAACTACTACAGGTGTACTGTTGAGAGAAAGTCTCAGTTAAACTACTACAGGTGTACTGTTGAGAGAAAGTCTCAGTTAAACTACTACAGGTGTACTGTTGAGAGAAAGTCTCAGTTAAACTACTACAGGTGTACTGTTGAGGGAAAGTCTTATTCAGTTAAACTACTACAGGTGTACTGTTGAGGGAAAGTCTCAGTTAAACTACTACAGGTCTACTGTTGAGGGAAAGTCTCTGACAGTGTGCGTGTTATCTTCATCCTCCACCAACCTTTGTCCCAGGTGCTTGCGCAATAGCTGAATACGCAGACACACCCTCCCTCTCTCCTCCTTCTCTCTCTGTGTGTCTCTCAATCTCTCTCTACTTCCTCTTCTTGTGTCCTCTCCAGTCCTGCCCTGCACGGCTTCATTCGTGTCGACTGCCCAGAGTCCGCGAATACAACCCTGCTACAAACACACACACACAGAGACGTTGTTTCACATCATCTTATCGTTCCTGTCCACTGGAGGAAGGAGAGGTAGGAGGGAGAGACTGGTTTTGGTTGACATTTCCTAGTTTCTTAGTTGCATTGGGTTTCTTATGGTTTTCTATGGCGTGGTCTTTCCTGTTTGACTGTGTGTCTGTGTCTGTGTGTGTGTGTGTGTGTTTGTGTCTGTGTGTGTGTCTCTGTGTGTGTGTGTGTGTGTGTCTGTGTCTGTGTGTGTGTGTGTGTGTGTGTGTGTGTCTGTGTGTGTCTGTGTGTGTCTGTGTGTGTCTGTGTGTGTGTCTGTGTGTGTGTGTGTGTGTCTGTGTGTGTCTGTGTGTGTGTCTGTGTGTGTGTGTCTGTGGCTGTGTCTGTGTCTGTGTGTGTGTGTGTGTGTGTGTGTGTGTGTGTGTGTGTGTGTGTGTGTGTGTGTGTGTGTGTGTGTCTGTGTCTGTGGCTGTGTGTGTGTGTGTGTGTGTGTGTGTGTGTGTGTTTGATCTCTATGCTAATTAAGTGTGATAAGAAAGCTCTCTCAGTTCAGTTCCTTGTCAGATACTGGGACTGGGAGGCATTGCAGAAAGGTCTTATAATGCCACGTATCAAGGGCATCAAGAATGTAGGAGTGACAGTATGAGAGGCATAGAGCAATGGAGGCCAATAGAGCAGGAAATTAAGGGTATGCAATGGAACCAGTGTAATGTTGTTGTGCATAGGATCAATCAGAAAGTCCTTCTGGTCCTCTGAGTGTCTCCCACCATTGTGGAAGGAAGATACAAACCTCTCCCTATACAAAAATATATACTGTAGGGTTGACTGTATCTGTTTTCCCACTATGTCAACACAGCTAGCAGGCAAGAACAACCATGTAAAGATGAAAGGTAGCCATTATGTGTTGACAAAGTCTGTGCCAACACTGACGACCAACGTCCGCAGTCAGTTTCCTTGCTCAACTCATTGCTCAACTCAACAAAAGTCGATGCTCAACTTAATATCGACCTAAACGGGCACGATTATAGTAAGATACAACTAAAAACAATTCAGACATTCATCCAGTTTCTGAAATACACTGGGGGTTGAGTTGCTTCGGGGCAAATTTGCCTCGTAGAGTATAGCCTAGGCCTACAATCTAACTTTATCTAACCCAATCATTCTCACTTTTAACCCTCCCTTCCTGGTTCTACTACAATAGAGTTCCAACCAATCCCTGACAAGAAGAAGACATTCCGATCCCAGCCACATTCCAGAACCCTGTGGAACCCTTGTTGAAGCATGTCCCTGTACAGCTTTGGGCTGGAGCCTCTCTCCTGCCATGCCTGGAATAAGGACAGGACACGTAAGTAGTCCTGCAGTAATACTTAAACCAGTCTGCCTGCATTTCAACACGCACACACGCACACGCACACGCACACACACGCACGCGCACGCACGCACGCACGCACGCACACACACACACACACACACACGCGCACACGCACACGCACACACGCACATGCACACGCACACGCACACGCACACACACACACGCACACGCACACGCACACACACACGCACGCACGCACGAACGCACACACACACACACACACACACACACACCTCTCTTTCTCCCAGTCTATACCTCCATTAGCTGGCCTGCTGGCTCCTCGGATGAGTCCCAAATTCCCTATACAGTGCACTACCCTTTGACCAGGACCCATAGGGTTCTAGTCATACGTAGTGCACTATGTAGCGAATAGGGTGCCCGTTGAGACGCAAACCCCTCGTGTTGCTTGCTGTCTGCAGATGCACTTCCTCTTCCTCCTCTAATTGCTGTCCATTAAAATTGTCTGAAGATCTGGGGAATGTGATTATCAACAGAGGAAATGTAGCAGAGATATAAGGAGCTCCATACTGTAGTGTTGGCCCAAATGGTACCCTATTCCCTATATAGTGCACTACTTTTGATCAGGACCCAAAGAGCATTATGTAGGGAATAGGGTGCCATTTGGGAGACATTGGACTTCACTCTTCTTCTTCTTTGTCTCCTTTACTAACTGTACCCTTCAGTATTCTCTTAAAGTACAAAGATGTAACATGAACATTGTGATTTATCTACAGTATCTTACATTAAACAAGTTATCTTTGACGTAGAGAGAAATTGTAGGTAAACATGCTAATCTGGTCCCAAGCCGGATCTCCCTCTATCCAACGTCTATATGCAGTAGCAATCTAGCCTGGGGACAAGGTTAACAAAATGCTATTGCTACACAGCAAATTAACCAGTGTTACCTAATGTTGATTTTTTTTTTAGTGTAACATTTCTAGTGTTGTTTCAGGTGTTAAATTAACTCTATTAGTGTCAGTGTTGATGTTAATAACCAGTGTTGACTGTGAGAGTGTGATTGTGCCAGTTTTACCAGAGATCATTATATAATGACTAGAGGCTAACAATAGGAGCCATTGTCCCAAAAAGCCGGGAAAGCAGGAAGTCTGCTTACCAGTCTGCTCATTAAAGCCACAGAAACACATTGAATTACACTGTTTTCCCGCGTGGACAGATTTTGGTGAGAGTGAAATCTCTCGCTTTGCCTCTTCCTCTCTGGTTTTAGTCTGTGGAGAGTATAATGTTCCCATCAAAACCACGGCCATCATTATCATATTTCCCAGCATGCTCTACTGCAGGTAGATTTTTTTTTTTTTTAGGATTGTTTTTTTTGATACCTTTGTTTTTGCTTGTACACTGATTGATTGATTCATATTATGCTACTCAAAGACAAATACCATACCTTTTTCAAATGAATCGAATGAGTTAATTTGATTTTTTTGCACCCGTTACTGAAATGGCTGTTCCCTTTTTAAATGACTTACGTACTCTCCTCACAATGTCGCTCACCCTGGCAGTCATTATGTCTGGGTTCCAATAGGAATTACACATCACTTTGCAAACCAGCTTAGTGTGACTTGCAGGTAGGGTTGCCATCAGTTCCAGAATTGTCAGAAATCGTGGTTGGAAGATTCCTGGAAATGGGAGGAGAAAATCTGGAATCCTTCAACCAGGATATCTGGGAATTTTGGCCTGTAAACCATGAGTTTCAGGCCTTTTTATTACGGTGAAACTAAGCCTAATTGGTGTAATTGTTAAAAAATACTTTGAGGTGTCATTGCAAACACCATTGGTGAAAACTATATACACTTCCTGGTGTTAAATATGAGGTGTTCTTGCATAACACTAAAAGTGCTAATTTCCCTTAACAGTGATTTAACACTGAAAAGTGTGGACACTTATACACACTGGTACAGTGTTGAACTGAATTTTCTGTGTATACATATACAATGTACTGTATGTTTCTGTACGTGTTGTATATGATACATCAATGCATTATAGACATCTCTCATCCACATAATATGCAATGTTGTGTGTGTCTGTGTGCGCTTGCGTGTGTGTGTGTGTGTGTGCCACTGTCAATCAGCATGTTTCTATCCATTACACATTAGTTACATGTTAATCAAGATATTGTAGTGATGTAAAGATGTCTCTCCTCTCTCCAGATATTGCTGTGTATTAGTTGTTGTTAATCAAGATATTGTAGTGATGTAGAGATGTCTCTCCTCTCTCCAGATATTGCTGTGTATTAGTTGTTGTTAATCAAGATATTGTAGTGACGTAATGATGTCTATCTCCAGAGATTGCTGTCAGCCCCAACAGCAGTGAGGTGATCATCTATGAGAAGAAGGGGAACGAGTGGACCAAGATCCACGAGCTGACTGAGCACAGTGGACGAATCACAGGTACCCACATACAACGAGACCCAAAGACGAATCACAGGTACCCACATACAATGAGACCCAAAGACGAATCACAGGTACCCACATACAATGAGACCCAAAGACGAATCACAGGTACCCACATACAATGAGACCCAAAGACGAATCACAGGTACCCACATACAATGAGACCCAAAGACGAATCACAGGTACCCACATACAATGAGACCCAAATGGCTCCCTATTCCCTATAGTGTACTAGTGTAGACCAGGGCCCTATTCCCTATAGTGTACTAGTGTAGACCAGGGCCCTATTCCCTATAGTGTACTAGTGTAGACCAGGGCCCTATTCCCTATAGTGTACTCGTGTAGACCAGGGCCCTATTCCCTATAGTGTACTAGTGTAGACCAGGGCCCTATTCCCTATAGTGTACTAGTGTAGACCAGGGCCCTATTCCCTATAGTGTACTCGTGTAGACCAGGGCCCATAGGCCGTTTGGGACTCAGCCATAGACAGCCAGGAAGTGAAACATCATTGGTTAGTCAGTAACTCCACTGAACACACACACACACACACACACACACACACACACACACACACACACACACACACACACACACACACACACACACACACAGCAAGGTAACACACACACACACACACACACTGGGTGCTAGCCTGAACATGTTGCATCACAAGGCATTATGGGATTCCAACTGCATCATTCTCTTCATTGTCTCCTTCTCCTAAAAACCTTCCAGGCATCGACTGGGCTCCGGATTCGAACCGCATCGTGACGTGTGCATCGGACCGTAATGCGTACGTGTGGACCCTGAAGGACAAGGTGTGGAAGCCCACTCTGGTGTTGGTGAGGATCAACCGGGCTGCTACCTTTGTCAAGTGGTCCCCTCTGGAGAATAAGTTTGCCCTGGGCAGCGGAGCCAGACTCATCTCTGTCTGCTACTTCGAGAAGGAGAACGACTGGTGAGAGACACGGAACACAGTCAGTCAGTCAGTCAGTCAGTCAGTCAGTCAGTCGGACGATCGCTCGCTCGCTCGCTCACTCACTCACTCACTCACATTCACTCTCACTGTACCCTCTTACTAATACTGTTATTGTGACTGTTACTACAGTAGTACACTATAGGCTGGAAGTGAGGCACCATTTGAGATGTTCCCAGAAATAATCTACTGTGACCTTTCCCCTCTGACCTGTTATGGCTCAGTAGCGTCTTGAGATTTGTCCAGTATGAATCTATTGCAACCTTTGACCTTTGAGACCTCTGTGACCTCTGGCCCCTGCAGGTGGCTCAGTAAGCACATAAAGAAGAGCATCCGGTCCACGGTGATGTGTCTGGACTGGCACCCCAACAACATCCTGCTGGCTGCTGGGTCCTCTGACTTCCACTGCAGGTCAGAACCAACAGATAGTAACTGTCTCTAATGCTGTTGATGCTATTGTTTGGCTGATTCTTATTTATTCAACCTTTAGCTAGGTAATTATCAGGTAAGATTATTTATTTTCTAATGCTTGGTCAAGGAGCTGTTACAAAAATATGACAATATAATTACGTCTGTCCAGCACTTCTGCTTGATAAACCCTGCACCACCTTGGAATTGAATCTGATGTCATTTCGCAAACAATTTTGCCATAGTTTTGTGTTTTCTCACAACAGGTTTCTTTACCAAGCAATCTTAGAAAAGAGGTGCTATCTAGAATCTAAAAGGGTGATTCGGCTGTCCCCATAGGAGAACCCTTTGGAAAAGCCTTTTTGGTTCCAGGTAGAACCCTTTTGGGTTCCAGGTAGAACCCTTTTGGGTTCCAGGTAGAACCCTTTTGGGTTCCATGTAGAACCCTTTTGGGTTCCAGGTAGAACCCTTTTGGGTTCCAGGTAGAACCCTTTTGGGTTCCAGGTAGAACCCTTTTGGGTTCCATGTAGAACCCTTTTCACAGACAATTCCAAATGGATCCCAAAAGGGGTCAAGTGGAACTAAATGGTTCTTCTATAGGGACAGCTGAAGAACCCATTCGGAACACATTTTTCCAGGTGTGAGTCATAATATGGTGGTAGAATTTTTTATACCAATGTATATACCGTCTGTTTATACTATAACAGTATTTAAAAATACTCTCTCACACGTTCTATCTCTCTCTTTGTGATACAAAATAAGCAGGTTTTAAAGTAACGTTGTGCGAGCCGGGTCAGCCTATAGTGATACAAACACTACAATTCCCAAATTCTCTTCATGCAGGATCTTCTCTGCCTACATCAAGGAAATCGAGGACAAGCCAGGCCCGACAGCGTGGGGGGCTAAGATGCCATTTGGGGAGATGCTGCTGGAGACCAAGGACTGTGGAGGTTGGGTACACAGTGTCTCCTTCTCCCCCAGCGGAGACCACCTGACCTGGGTCGCTCACAACAGCAGCATCAGTGTGGCCGACGCCACCCAGGGGAAAGAGTGAGTGAAGGAGTGAAGGGATAAAGGAGTGAAAGAGTGAAGGGGTGAAAGAGTGAAGGGGTGAAAGAGTGAAAGAGTGAAAGAGTGAAAGAGTGAAGGGGTGAAAGAGTGAAGGGGTGAAAGAGTGAAGGGGTGAAAGAGTGAAGGGGTGAAAGAGTGAAAGAGTGAAGGGGTGAAAGAGTGAAAGAGTGAAGGGATGAAGGAGTGAAGGGATGAAGGAGTGAAGGGGTGAAAGAGTGAAGGGATAAAGGAGTGAAGGGATGAAGGAGTGAAGGGATGAAAGAGTGAAGGGATGAAGGAGTGAAGGGGTGAAAGAGTGAAGGGATAAAGGAGTGAAAGGGTGAAAGAGTGAAGGGGTGAAAGAGTGAAAGAGTGAAGGGGTGAAAGAGGGAAGGAGTGAAGGGATGAAAGAGTGAAGGGATGAAAGAGTGAAGGGATGAAGGAGTGAAGGGGTGAAAGAGTGAAGGGGTGAAAGAGTGAAAGAGTGAAGGGGTGAAGGAGTGAAAGAGTGAAGGGATGAAAGAGTGAAGGGGTGAAAGAGTGAAAGAGTGAAGGGGTGAAAGAGTGAAAGAGTGAAGGGGTGAAGGAGTGAAGGGGTGAAAGAGTGAAGGGATGAAGGAGTGAAGGGGTGAAGGGGTGAAAGAGTGAAGGGATGAAGGAGTGAAGGGGTGAAAGAGTGAAGGGATGAAGGAGTGAAGGGGTGAAAGAGTGAAAGAGTGAAAGAGTGAAGGGATGAAGGAGTGAAGGGATGAAAGAGTGAAAGAGTGAAAGAGTGAAAGAGTGAAAGAGTGAAGGGATGAAGGAGTGAAGGGATGAAAGAGTGAAAGAGTGAAAGAGTGAAGGGATGAAGGAGTGAAGGGGTGAAAGAGTGAAGGGATGAAAGAGTGAAGGGATGAAAGAGTGAAAGAGTGAAGGGATGAAGGAGTGAAGGGATGAAAGAGTGAAAGAGTGAAAGAGTGAAGGGATGAAGGAGTGAAGGGATGAAGGAGTGAAGGGGTGAAAGAGTGAAGGGATGAAAGAGTGAAAGAGTGAAAGAGTGAAGGGATGAAGGAGTGAAAGGGACAAACTATAAGGCAGACGCTACCCAGGGGAAAGAGTGAGTAGCTATCACTAACAGAAAGGGTCCTTCTCAGTGTTTTCCTCCACTACTGGTGTCCTCTCGCCTCACCTCCTGAAAAGGGAAAAGGGAAAAGGGAAAAGGGAAGCCATTAGAGCCTTGGAGGAGATCCTTGAAAAAGAACCTTGGGTCCTTCTGATGTTCTGAGGAAGAGGCTAGGAGAAGGGATGTGAGGAATCTTTCATTTAGAAATTCACACAAAGAGAGGAACATGTCATTGACCCCTGACTCTTGATCTCTGACCTTGTGTCGATTGACAGGGTGACTCAGCTGACAACGGACCGCCTCCCTCTAGTGAGCGTGCTCTATGTGAGCCCCACAGAGATGGTTGCCGCGGTAAGAAAACACACCTCTCTCACTCTCTTCATTTGTGACCGACCAGAACCATAGCAAGGTTACTCAACATGTGAGCCTAGTTCACCGAACCACTTCCACCTGTGGGAGTTCATTGCACTGTCCCAGATGGAACACTGTCCCCTATATATAGGCTTTACAGGATCCCTTGTGGCATGGTATCCTACAGTTTGCTCCTATCGGTCCTGGTCAAAAGCAGTGCATTATATAAAGGCAATAGGGTTCCATTTGGGACTCAGCCATAAGGCAATATTATACATACCCTGCAAACCTAATGTCTAAACCCTCTATGTTCCTATCACACATACCCTGCATACCTAATGTCTAAACCCTCTATGTTCCTATCATACATACCCTGCAAACCTAATGTCTAAACCCTCTATGTTCCTAGCATACATACCCGGCATACCTAATGTCTAAACCCTCTATGTTCCTATCACACATACCCTGCATACCTAATGTCTAAACCCTCTATGACCCTATCATACATACCCTGCATACCTAATGTCTAAACCCTCTGTTTCAGGGCCATGACTGCTGTCCGTTTCAGTTCTCCTATAAGGGCCCAGGCAGTCTGAAGTTTGTTAAGAAGCTGGACATCCCCAAGCAGACCTCTAGGGGCAGCATGTCCGCCATGCAACACTTCCGCAATCTGGATAAGAAGGCTATAGACGATGAGAGCAACGAGCTGGGCTGCCTGCACCAGAACAGCATCACGTGAGGAGAGAGGGAGTGTGTGTGTGTTGTATGTGTTTGTATGTGTGTTGTGTGTTGTGTGTGCCACATACACGTGTTTAGCAGATGTTATTGCGGGTGTAGCGAAATGCTTGTAAGTATACTGAATCTCTCTGCTCCTGTGTCTCCCTCCAGTCAGCTGTGTATCGTGTCAGGAACTAAGGCCCACGTGGACAAGTATAGCAGTGTGGGTCTGGACGGAGCTATGGTCCTCTGGGACTTCAAGGTACTGCATACATACACCACATATACAAAAGTATGTGGACACCCCTTCAAATTAGTAGATTTGGCTATTTCAGCCACACCGTTGCTGACAGGTGTATAAAATCGAGCAGACAGCCATGCAATCTACATAGACAATCATTGTAAGTAGAATGGCCTTACTGAAGAGCTCAGTGACATTCAACATGGCACCATCATAGGATGCCACCTTTCCAACAAGTCAGTTTGTCAAATTTCTGACCTGCTAGAGCAGCCCTGGTCAACTGTAACTGTTGTTATTGTGAAGTGGAAACGTCTAGGAGCAACAACGGCTCAGCTGTGAAGTGGTAGGCCACACAAGCTCACAGAATGGGACCACCGAGTGTTGAAGCGTGTAGCGCTTCGTCAGTCCTCGGTTGCAACACTCACTGCTGAGTTCCAAACTGTCTCTGGAAGCAACGTCAGCACAAGAACTGTTCGTCGGGAGCTTTGTGAAATGGGTTTCCATGGCCGAGCAGCCACACAGAAGCCTAAGATCACTGTGCACAGTACCAAGCGTCAGCTGGAGTGGTGTAAAGCTCGTCACCATTGGACTCTGGAGCAGTGGAAACACGTTCTCTGGAGTGATGAATCACGCTTCACCATTTGGCAGTTCGACGGATTAATCTGGGTTTGGCGGATGCCAGGAGAACACTACCTGCCCCAATACATAGTGCCAACTGTAAAGTTTGGTGGAGGAGGAATAATGGATTCGGGCTAGGCCCCTTAGTTCCAGTGAAGGGAAATCTTAACGCTACAGCATACAATGACATTCTAGAGGATTCTGTGCTTCCAACTTTGTGGCAACAGTTTGGGGAAGGCCCTTCCTGATTCAGCATGAAAATGCCCTCGTGCAAAGTGAGGTCCATACAGCAATGGTTTGTTGAGATCGGTGTGGAAGAACTTGACTGGCCTGCAAAGAGCCCTGACCTCATACCATCAATCCAGGCCTAATCGCCCAACATCAGAGCCCGACCTCACTGATGCTCTTGTGGCTGAATGTAAGCAAGTCCCCGCAGCAATGTTCCAACATCTAGTGGAAAGGCTTCCCAGAAGAGTGGAGGCTGTTGTAGCAGCAATGTTCCAACATCTAGTGGAAAGCCTTCCCAGAAGAGTGGAGGCTGTTGTAGCAGCCATGTTCCAACATCTAGTGGAAAGCCTTCCCAGAAGAGTGGAGGCTGTTATAGCAGCCATGTTCCAACATCTAGTGGAAAGCCTTCCCAGAAGAGAGGAGGCTGTTATAGCAGCAATGTTCCAACATCTAGTGGAAAGCCTTCCCAGAAGAGTGGAGGCTGTTATAGCAGCAATGTTCCAACATCTAGTGGAAAGCCTTCCCAGAAGAGTGGAGGCTGTTATAGCAGCAAAGTGGGGAACAACTCCATATTAATGCCCATGATTTTGGAATGAGATGTTTGACGAGCAGGTGTCCATATACTTTTGGTACATGACATGACATTCAGAGACTCAGGAACCAATGGAGATTCAGTACTCTACTCAGAGATCAATTCAAAGGCACAGGGTGCGTCTGAAATGGCACCCTCATCCATATTGTTATGACATTATGTCTAGGAGTCCTAGGCCTAGCTACATGTAACCTGATTCATTATGTCTAGGAGTCCTAGCTACATGTAACCTGACTCATTATGTCTAGGGGTCCTAGCTACATGTAACCTGACTCATTATGTCTAGGGGTCCTAGCTACATATAACCTGACCCATTATGTCTAGGGGTCCTAGCTACATGTAACCTGACTCATTATGTCTAGGGGTCCTAGCTACATGTAACCTGACTCATTATGTCTAGGGGTCCTAGCTACATGGTCTGTAACCTGACTCATTATGTCTAGGAGTCCTAGTCCTAGCTACATGGTCTGTAACCTGACTCATTATGTCTAGGGGTCCTAGCTACATGGTCTGTAACCTGACTCATTATGTCTAGGAGTCCTAGCTACATGGTCTGTAACCTGACTCATTATGTCTAGGGGTCCTAGATACATGGTCTGTAACCTGACTCATTATGTCTAGGGGTCCTAGCTACATGTAACCTGACTCATTATGTCTAGGAGTCCTAGCTACATGTAACCTGACTCATTATGTCTAGGAGTCCTAGCTACATGTAACGTGACTCATTATGTCTAGGGTCTGTAGCCTGAGCTGATGTGTGTATAGATGTGAGAAGTCAGCGTATTCAGCCAGGTGTTGAAGGTACCCAGGATACAGCAATTTACCGAGATCAGGGCTAGCTCTATCTGGACCTCTTGGTCTGCCAGTCTAAGCAGATTATTCATATGTTCATGGTGACAAAGTAAATATGTACAGAAACCACACTACAAAAATATATGCCCAACTAAAGAGGTTTTCTAACACAACAAAAACAAATAAAATCCGGCTGAGAGGCTTCTGTCCTCCTCTCTCTCCCGGACTGCCAATCACCTTCATTGGCTGCACCTGATGTGCTTATCAAGGCTTAGCTCAGCAACTAGACCCGGCTGCTGCCCCCTGGGGGAAGGAGTGTGGAAGTGTATCCTGGATAGTGTGTTTGCCTATGTTCCAACACTAACCTTTCCCCCATACCATTACACAGCATAGTGCACTACTGTTGACCAGAGCCTTATGGGTAAAACTCAGGCTGTTCTACTCTGTTTATATGACATTTATTAACCTGTTTTTCTTCTTCTCTCTGTTTTCCCTGCAGCACTGAGTTCATGGAGGATGCTAGAGCCATATGCTGTGTCTTGCCATCTGTGCAGTCAGCATCACTCCAGCTGACCATGGGACTCACCACTACCAGTTGTTATTAACATCTACATTAAGCAGTTAGTCACACCAGGGTTGGGGTCAATTCCATTTCAATTCCAGTCAATTCGGAAAGTAAATCAAATTCCAATTCCAATTTTAAAAAATGTTCCTCATTGAAAAGCATTGAAGAGAATTGGAATTTCAGTGTACTTTCTGAATTGACTGGAATTGAAATGGAATTGACCCCAACACAGAGTCACACCACTGTCAAGTGACCTATTATTTTACACAGATAGATGTGTTATCATGTGTATTCATTTTCAACTGGAACAGTAGCCGCTTCTGCAGCTTCAAGATGTTTTGCAATAAATCATGTTGCTTTGTGCTGGGTTTCAATCAATTAATCAATATTTTTTAGTAAATTAACATGCTTTCTACAGATTCTGGTGGACTGAGTTTTCATATTGTACTGTGATAAAGGAACTCACATCCAAGTGGAACGTTTGGTGTATATTTCTAATACTGTAATAAGACATATTATAATATAAACCATAATGTCCATCCCTGGCTGAGTGCTACACTTCAACAAGGTATTGTGTCTATGGCAGTATGGCTACAGTGAATCTACAGTCCAGAACTGTTATAAACGGTACAAAGTACAATATAAATATACAAAATACAAAGTAACATGTGTAAGCAAAAGGCTGCTGCAGGTGCTTGAGGGTCGCTCAAGAAGAAGTCAAGGAAGGTCAATGTTTTGCCAGCTGTTACTACTGTAAATTAATAGCTTTTCTTGTCTATCTCCGCCCACTGTGACCTCCGCCCTCTGTGACCACCGCCCACTGGTTTGAGTTCTCCATGAATAACAACATGCAGAGCTACTAGAGAGGAAGAGGCGGAGCCAGAGGGTTTACTCAAGTCAAAGTCTGTCCACGGGGAATACAGCGTTATTCACTGTGTTCCTATAGGTTTAACAAGCAGATCGATAGGTAGCTTGTCACCTGCCTTCCCGCCTTTGGGACAACAACACATTATATACAGTATCTCTGCTACTACTGCATAGATTTAAACCAGGGGCGTTACCCGACCTCCCTTTCCCCAAGAGGAACCAATCAAGACAAACCTTTTTTTCCACCTGACCATAGATAATGATAGAGAAAGCACTGAGTATGCAAATCATTTAAGAACACCTGCTCTTTCCATGACACAGACTGACCAGGTGAATCCAGGTGAAAGATGTGATCCCTTATTGATGTCACTTGTTAAATCCACTTCAATCAGTGTAGATGAAGGGGAGGAGGCAGGTTAAAGAAGGATTTTTAAGCCTTGAGACAATTGAGACATGGATTGCGCATGTGTTCCATTCAGAGGGTGAATGGGGAAGACAAAATATTTAAGTGCCTTTGAACGGGGTATGGTAGTAGGTACCAGGCGCACCGGTTTGTGTCAAGAACTGCAACGCTGCTGGGTTTTTCACCGTCAACAGTTTCCTGTGTATATCAAGAATGGTCCACCACCCAAAGGACATCCAGACAACTTGACACAACTGTGGGAAGCGTTGTAGTCAACATGGGCCAACATCCCTGTGGAACCCTTTCAACACCTTGTGGGGGTGTGGTATATGACCAATATACCACGGCTAAGGACTGTTCTTATCATGATGCAATGCAGAGTGGCTGGATACAGACCTTAGCTGTGGTATATTTGCCATATACACAAACCCCCGAGGTGCCTTATTGCTGTTATAAACTGGTTACCAACGTAATTACAGCAGTAAAAATACATGTTTTGTCATACCTGGTCTGATTTACCACAGCTTTCAACCAATCAGCATTAAGGGTTCAAACCACCTAGTTTATAATTCCCATTATAGCATCTGTATGTTTTGGGCAGCGCCATTGAGGCAATCTCCATTTTGAAGTAGTACATTGAGGAGGGATCAGGAGGGATCAGCCAATGAATTTGGAAGTCCCACCCAGTTGACTACATTAATATGGTGGAAGCCAAGAATGTCTATTATTTAGTCAATTGACCGCTCTAACAATGGAAATACATGTCTTCAAAGATGGAAGGCAGGCGGGAGGAGGCGAGATCAGGTGGGACCATTCTAGCCAATGAGAGGGCAGATACACATGTGAACAGGCCATAGAGATCGACAGAGGACTCATCTTTGTACCTGTGCCATTAAGATGTAAAGACGACTCTGCAGTAAAGACTTTTCATGGGCTCCAGGCCAATTCTGATATGTAGTGTGTTTTCTTTCTTCCCCCGCTGATCTTAACTTTTTGTTTTACATAATGTCTCCGCCTTCATTTCCTATGACCAAAAACAGCTTCTGGACATCTGAACAGTGATCACTAACCTACAATGTGGATGACAGTTTTCTACTTCAACGAGTTGGCAGCTCTGGACGTTCTGCTGACTCCGGACCAGGCCCTAATTCCCCCAGGAACTCGGAAAAGGAAGTGACGGCGCAAGAATAGGCAGAAGAGTCGGCATCCTGACGAGACTTCGTTGGCGTGAAAATAAACCGCCTATACCCTCCATTCTATTGGCGAACGTACAGTCACTGAAGAACAAGCTGGACGAGTTCCGTTAGAGACTATCCTATCAACGTGACCTGAACAGCTGTAATATTGTGTGTTTTTCTGAGTCGTGGCTGAACAAGGACATGGATAATATACATCTAGCTGGTTTTTCCATACATCGTCAAGACCGGATGGCAGCCCCGGGTAAAGATGAGGGGGGGGGGAGTCTCTTTGTTAGCTGGTGCGCGAACTCTAATGTTAAGGAAGTCTTGAGTTTTTTTGCTTGTGTGAGTTAGAATACCTCATGATAAGCTGCAGACCATACTATTTACCAAGAAAGTTTGCTTCTATATTTTTTCGTAGATATCTATTTACCACCACAAACCGATGCTGGCACTAAGATTGCATTCAATGAGCTGTATAGGACCAAAAGCAAACAACAAAATGCACATCCAGAGGCGACGCTTCTCGTTCATCGTGATTTTAATGCAGGGAATGCAGGGAAACTGAAATATGTTTTACCTCATTTCTACCAGCATTTCACTTGTCCAACTAACTCTAGATAACCTTTACTCCACACACAGAAATGCATACAAGGCTCTCCCCTGCCCTCCCTTTGGCAAATCTGATCATAACTCCTGATTCCTCCTGATTCCTGTTTCCAAGCAAAAACTAAAACAGGAAGTACCAGCGATGCGTTCAATACTGAAGTGGTGGAATAAAGTGGATGCTAAGCTACAGGACAGTTTCGCTAGCACAGACTGGAATATGTTCTGGGATTCATCCGATAACATTGAGGAGTTTACCACATCAGTCACAGGCTTCATTAATAAGTGCATTGATGACGTCATCCCCACAGTGTACCGTACGAACATATCCCAACCAGAAGCCATGGATTACAGGCAACATCCACACTGAGCTAAAGGCTAGAGCTGCCGCTTTCAAGGAACGGAAATCCTGCTACGACCTCTGATGAGTCATCAAACAGGCAAAGTCTCAATATAGGACTAAAATCGGATCACGCTATGTCGGCTCTAATGCTCGTCTGATTTGGGAGGGCTTGCAAACTATCACGGATTACAAAGGGAAACCCAGCCGCGAGCTGCCCAGTTATGCAAGCCTACCAGACAAGCTAAATGCCTTCTATGCTCGCTTTGAGGCAAGCAACGCTGAACCATGCATAAGAGCACCACCTGTTCCGGACGACTGTGTGATCTCGCTCTCTGTAACCGATGTGAGTAAGACCTTCAAGGCCGTGAGGCCAGACAGATTACCAGGATGCACATTCAGAGCATGTGCTGACCAGCTGGCAAGTGACTTCACTGACATTTTCAACCTCTCCCTGACCCAGTCTGTAATGTCTACATGTTTCCAACACACAACCATAGTCCCTGTGCCCAAGAATGTCAAGGTAACCTGTCTAAATGACTATCTCCCTGTAGCACTTACATCTGTAGCCATGAAATACCTTCAAAGGCTGGTCATGGCTCACATCAACACCATCATCCCAGACACCCTGGACCCAATCCAATTCGCATACCGCCCCAACAGATCCATAGATGACACAATCTCTATCGCACTCCACACTGCACTCCCCCACCTGGACAAGAGGAACACCTATGTGAGAATGATGTTCATCGACAACAGCTCAGCGTTCAACACCATAGTGCCCTCCAAGCTCATCACTAAGCTCAGGACCCTGGGACTGAACACCTCCTTCTGCAACTGGATACTGGACTTCCTGATGGGCCGCCCACAGGTGGTGATGGTAGGCAACAACACATCCGCCACGCTGAGCTTCAACATGAGGCCCCTCAGGGGTGCGTGCTTAGTCCCCTCCTGTACTCCCTGTTCACCCATGGCCACGCACGACTCCAACACCATCATTAAGTTTGCTGACAACACAACAGTGTTGTGATCAACGACAACGATGAGACAGCCTATAGGGAGGAGGAAAGTGACCTAGCAGTGTTGTGCCAGGACAACAACCTCTCCCTCAACATCAGCAAGACAAAGGAGCTGATTGTAGACCACAGAAAACAGATGGCTGAGCATGCCTCTATTCACATCGACGGAGCTGTAGTGGAGTGGGTCAAGAGCTTCAAGTTCCTCTGTGTCCATGTCACTAAGGAATTAATCTGGTCCACACACACACCAAGACAGTCGTGAAGAGGTCACGACAACGCCTCTTCCCCCTCAGGAGGCTGAAAAGATCTAGCATCGGCCCTTAGATCTTCAAAAAGCTCTACAGCGGCACCATTGAGAGCATCTTGACTGGCTGCATACATCACCGCTTGATATGACAACTGCTTGGCATCCGGCCTCAAGTCGCACCAGAGGGTAGTGAGAACGGCCCAGTAGATCACTGGGGCAGAGCTCCCTGCCATCCAGGACCTCTATACCAGGCGGTGTCAGAGGAAGGCCCTAAAAATTGTCAAAGACTCCAGCCACCCAAGTCATAGACTGTTTTCTCTAATACATCATGGCAAGCGGTACCAATGCACCAAGTCTGGAACCAACAGGACCCTGAACAGCTTCTACCCCCAAGCCATAAGACTGATAAATAGTTAACCTATAGCTACCTGGACTATCCGCATTTAACCTTTTTGCAACTCTTTTGACTCATCACATACGCTGCTGCTATTGTTTATTATCTATCCTGTTGCCAAGTCAATTTACCCCTACCTACGTATACATATCTTGCTCAATTACCTCGTACCCCTGCACATCGACTTGGTACTGGTAACCCGTGTATATAACCAAGTTATCATTGACTGGGTACTGGTAACCCCTGTATATAGCCAAGTTATCATTGACTGGGTACTGGTAACCTGTGTATATAACCAAGTTATCATTGACTGGATACTGGTAACCCATGTATATAGCCAAGTTATCATTGACTGGGTACTGGTAACCACTGTTTATAGCCATGTTATCATTGACTGGGTACTGGTACCCCGTGTATATAACCAAGTTATCATTGACTGGGTACTGGTACCCTGTGTATATTGCCAAGTTATCATTGACTGGATACTGGTACCCCGTGTATATAGCCAAGTAATCATTGACTGGGTACTGGTAACCCGTGTATATAGCCAAGTAATCATTGACTGGGTACTGGTAACCCGTGTATATTGCCAAGTTATCATTGACTGGGTACTGGTAACCCCTGTATATAACCAAGTTATCATTGACTGGGTACTGGTAACCCCTGTATATAGCCAAGTTATCATTGACTGGGTACTGGTAACCCCTGTATATAGCCAAGTTATCATTGACTGGGTACTGGTAACCCCTGTATATTGCCAAGTTATCATTGACTGGGTACTGGTAACCCGTGTATATTGCCAAGTTATCATTGACTGGGTACTGGTAACCCCTGTATATAGCCAAGTTATCATTGACTGGGTACTGGTAACCCCTGTATATAGCCAAGTTATCATTGACTGGGTACTGGTAACCCCTGTATATTGCCAAGTTATCATTGACTGGGTACTGGTAACCCGTGTATATTGCCAAGTTATCATTGACTGGGTACTGGTAACCCCTGTATATAGCCAAGTTATCATTGACTGGGTACTGGTAACCCCGGTATATAGCCAAGTTATCATTGACTGGGTACTGGTACCCCCTGGAAATAGCCAAGTTATCATTGACTGGGTACTGGTAACCCCTGTATATAGCCAAGTTATCATTGACTGGGTACTGGTACCCCCTGTATATAGCCAAGTTATCATTGACTGGGTACTGGTAACCCGTGTATATAACCAAGTTATCATTGACTGGGTACTGGTAACCCGTGTATATAACCAAGTTATCATTGACTGGGTACTGGTAACCCCTGTATATAGCCAAGTTATCATTGACTCAGTACTGGTAACCCGTGTATATAGCCAAGTTATCATTGACTGGGTACTGGTAACCTGTGTATATAACCAAGTTATCATTGACTGGGTACTGGTAACCCGTGTATATAGCCAAGTTATCATTGACTGGGTACTGGTAACCCCTGTATATTGCCAAGTTATCATTGACTGGGTACTGGTAACCCCTGTATATAACCAAGTTATCATTGACTGGATACTGGTAACCCCTGTATATAGCCAAGTTATCATTGACTGGGTACTGGTAACCCCTGTATATAACCAAGTTATCATTGACTGGATACTGGTAACCCCTGTATATAGCCAAGTTATCATTGACTGGGTACTGGTAACCTGTGTATATAACCAAGTTATCATTGACTGGGTACTGGTAACCCGTGTATATAACCAAGTTATCATTGACTGGGTACTGGTAACCTGTGTATATAGCCATGTTATCATTGACTGGGTACTGGTAACCCGTGTATATAACCAAGTTATCATTGACTGGGTACTGGTAACCCCTGTATATAACCAAGTTATCATTGACTGGGTACTGGTAACCTGTGTATATAGCCATGTTATCATTGACTGGGTACTGGTAACCCGTGTATATAACCAAGTTATCATTGACTGGGTACTGGTAACCCGTGTATATAACCAAGTTATCATTGACTGGGTACTGGTAACCCCTGTATATAACCAAGTTATCATTGACTGGGTACTGGTAACCCGTGTATATAACCAAGTTATCATTGACTGGGTACTGGTAACCTGTGTATATAACCAAGTTATCATTGACTGGGTACTGGTAACCCGTGTATATAACCAAGTTATCATTGACTGGGTACTGGTAACCCCTGTATATAACCAAGTTATCATTGACTGGGTACTGGTAACCTGTGTATATAGCCATGTTATCATTGACTGGGTACTGGTAACCCCTGTATATAACCAAGTTATCATTGACTGGGTACTGGTAACCTGTGTATATAGCCATGTTATCATTGACTGGGTACTGGTAACCTGTGTATATAACCAAGTTATCATTGACTGGGTACTGGTAACCGGTGTATATAACCAAGTTATCATTGACTGGGTACTGGTAACCCCTGTATATAACCAAGTTATCATTGACTGGGTACTGGTAACACGTGTATATAACCAAGTTATCATTGACTGGGTACTGGTAACCCGTGTATATAACCAAGTTATCATTGACTGGGTACTGGTAACCCGTGTATATAACCAAGTTATCATTGACTGGGTACTGGTAACCCGTGTATATAACCAAGTTATCATTGACTGGGTACTGGTAACCTGTGTATATAGCCATGTTATCATTGACTGGGTACTGGTAACCCGTGTATATAACCAAGTTATCATTGACTGGGTACTGGTATCCCCTGTATATAGCCAAGTTATCATTGACTGGGTACTGGTAACCCGTGGATATAACCAAGTTATCATTGACTGGGTACTGGTATCCCCTGTATATAGCCATGTTATCATTGACTGGGTACTGGTAACCCCTGTATATAGCCATGTTATCATTGACTGGGTACTGGTATCCCCTGTATATAGCCAAGTTATCATTGACTGGGTACTGGTAACCCCTGTATATAGCCATGTTATCATTGACTGGGTACTGGTATCCCCTGTATATAGCCAAGTTATCATTGACTGGGTACTGGTATCCCCTGTATATAGCCAAGTTATCGTTACTCATTGTATATTTATTCCTCATGTTATTATTTTTCTATTATTTTTCTCTCTGCATTGTTGGAAGGGCCCATAAGGAAGCATTTCATTGTTAGTCTACACATGTTGTTTACGAAATATGTGACAAATCAAATTTAATTAGATTATAGGATCTGTGACAGCATGGGCAGCACCATGAGGCTATCTCCATTTTAAAGTAGTCAATTTCATTTTTCTTCATTGGCTGATTGCTCCCAACTCATAGGAACCCCCACCCAGTTGACTACTTTAAGTGGTGGAAGCACTCAATGGCAATGTCCATGCTAAAACGGGTTATATCCACGATGAGTCCTCTATCTGAGTCCTCTATCTATCTCTGGAAAACAGGCACAACTCCGATATAAAGTCGTTTTTTCAAAGTTGGGCTTATTTTCGTGGACAGATTTTGGGCGGAGTAAAACCTCTTGCTTCGCATCTTCCCCTCTGCCACTAACCATGCTAAAATAGATTTTTGGCCACTACAGACCTCTATCATTCTCTATGCACCTGACCAATCAGAATCGAGCCGACGACAACATTCAATTTCGCTTTTAGCCAACTGGGACGGGAAATCCGAGTGACGCAACAAGCTGTCAGCTGTTCTTGTTTTGCTTCGGTTTTTTCCCTTCTTCTTTCTCTAGAGTGTCTGATCTCTTCTGTAATAAATAAGAACATTTATGGAACTCAGATTTGGATTCTAAAAACACCGGAAATAAGGAGTTCAAAACACTCAGGCCTATGATTAGATCGGTTTATTGTTAAAAAGGCGATCGAGATTTCTTCTCAGCTGGATCCTCAATCCGACGCTATCGTGCCAAGAGGCAAAGCCGATCCCAGGCCTCCGATCCAGGGCGGAGGGAGGGAAAGAGGTCGCTGGGAATCGGGATGGAGACGGGAGAGGGAGCAGACGGTCCTAGCGGACCGGGTGAACCAGGAGCCGGGCCGGGGACAGAGCTGACGGGGCTTGGCTGCGCCTCTTTCAACCAAGACTCCACGTAAGCGCCTCCGAACCCGCTGCCTGTTGGGTTGGTTGCCTACAACAGAATGCTCTCTCAGCAAATGTCCTTGTCATTTCCTGTAAAATAAGCTATAGATAAATACACCTTTCAGTATGATATCATGGTGATGCAATCTAAAACATATTTCCCTTTCATTGTGAGGTCCTAAAATCCTAGTTAAACAGCCCATAGATGTTATAGAATTCTACATAGCGGCTACAGAATTCGCAGTTCTCAGAGAGGGCAGTTCACAGTTCTCTGAACAAAACACACTAATTATGCTTAAACCCGAAACCACCGGATTTGTTGTAAAAAAGGGACGGTTGACAACAGTGGACGGAACCGTTCTGGCGGCAGAACAACAGGACTTCAAAAGCACTCCTGTTATACACACTAATGCCTATAGAAACCGATTGATCCCTTTCTTAATGACTTCATTTTAAAGTGGGGTATAGGACGGAAACAACACAGAGAGAGAGAGAGAGAGAGAGAGAGAGAGAGAGAGAGAGAGAGGGGCTATTGAATAGAGAGAGGGAGAGAGAGAGAGAGAGAGAGAGAGAGAGAGAGAGAGAGGGAGAGAGGCTATTGAATAGAGAGAGAGTTCCTTTGACTAATGTTAGCACTAACTGAGAATGCTTGAATCGCCAAGCTCAACTACTTTTCATGAACAGAAATGTATCCCAAATGGCATCCTGTTCTCTGCACTAGTTTTGACCAGGGCCTATAGAGCACTACTGTATGTAGGGAATAGGGTGCTATTTGGGACAGTGAATAACTTTCAGATCGCCTGCTCACCTGATATACCTGTCCATAGCTTCTGTCCTAGGCTAGGTACTAGGTAACACACACACACACACACACACACACACACACACACACACACACACACGTCCATATATTCTGTCTTAGTTAGGTACCTGGTTAAACACCTTGAGCAGGACAGTGTTTACTTGATAAAGGAATGCAGAACATAGTAGACCTGTTGTCCTGTGTTGTTGGGTTTGGATCTGAACATATAACAGAGTAGACCTGTCGTCCTGTGTTGTTGGGTTTGGATCTGAACATATAACAGAGTAGACCTGTTGTCCTGTGTTGTTGGGTTTGGATCTGAACATATTACAGAGTAGACCTGTTGTCCTGTGTTGTTGGGTTTGGATCTGAACATATTACAGAGTAGACCTGTTGTCCTGTGTTGTTGGGTTTGGATCTGAACATATTACAGAGTAGACCTGTTGTCCTGTGTTGTTGGGTTTGGATCTGAACATATTACAGAGTAGACCTGTTGTCCTGTTGGGTTTGGATCTGAACATATTACAGAGTAGACCTGTGGTCCTGTGTTGTTGGGTTTGGATCTGAACATATTACAGAGTAGACCTGTTGTCCTGTGTTGTTGGGTTTGGATCTGAACATATTACAGAGTAGACCTGCTGTCCTGTGTTGTTGGGTTTGGATCTGAACATATTACAGAGTAGACCTGTTGTCCTGTGTTGTTGGGTTTGGATCTGAACATATAACAGAGTAGACCTGTTGTCCTGTGTTGTTGGGTTTGGATCTGAACATATAACAGAGTAGACCTGTCGTCCTGTGTTGTTGGGTTTGGATCTGAACATATAACAGAGTAGACCTGTCGTCCTGTGTTGTTGGGTTTGGATCTGAACATATAACAGAGTAGACCTGTTGTCCTGTTGGGTTTGGATCTGAACATATAACAGAGTAGACCTGTCGTCCTGTGTTGTTGGGTTTGGATCTGAACATATAACAGAGTAGACCTGTTGTCCTGTTGGGTTTGGATCTGAACATATAACAGAGTAGACCTGTCGTCCTGTGTTGTTGGGTTTGGATCTGAACATATAACAGAGTAGACCTGTTGTCCTGTGTTGTTGGGTTTGGATCTGAACATATTACAGAGTAGACCTGTTGTCCTGTGTTGTTGGGTTTGGATCTGAACATATAACAGAGTAGACCTGTCGTCCTGTGTTGTTGGGTTTGGATCTGAACATATAACAGAGTAGACCTGTTGTCCTGTGTTGTTGGGTTTGGATCTGAACATATTACAGAGTAGACCTGTTGTCCTGTGTTGTTGGGTTTGGATCTGAACATATTACAGAGTAGACCTGTTGTCCTGTGTTGTTGGGTTTGGATCTGAACATATTACAGAGTAGACCTGTTGTCCTGTGTTGTTGGGTTTGGATCTGAACATATAACAGAGTAGACCTGTTGTCCTGTGTTGTTGGGTTTGGATCTGAACATGTAACAGAGTAGACCTGTTGTCCTGTTGGGTTTGGATCTGAACATATAACCAGAGTAGACCTGTTGTCCTGTGTTGTTGGGTTTGGATCTGAAGATACAATTACTTCAACAACAAACAGTTCACTTCATTTTTCCGGTGAAACTTTAGGCTACGTTTTCTTTCGAGATGCGATGGGTAATATATTATGGTGTTGATTGTGAGAAAATAAAAATGTAAAGTTTGATGTCTCTGCGACGTCTTTCCAATGTTCAAACGTTCTCCAAACGACATATTCCCAATGCATTTTGATACGTCGGCCAAAGGTGTCCGTTTTTGCCATAGGCCTATGTAATACATAGCCTACATTGGGGATCTTATTCACCAGAGATCTCACAATAAAAACAGCATTCAAAACAAAGAAAGTTCAGGATAAAGATGAACAAATATCCATTTTAAACAATGTCAGGAACAATGTGTGCCATGAAGACAGAGAGCTTACTGTGGAATCTGTTTGTTTGTGGTCAAAAGAAAAATGGCAAACACTCTTTCTTTCTTTCAGCGATGATGATTGCAGGTTTGTTCCTGTTTCAGAGCATGACCAGACATGTTCAGCAGACAGCCCCATCCAGGGGAACAGAGTAGTGGCTTTCAGAACATGTCCAATGGAAGAACTCAGTGAACATTATAAACACTCCTTTATAAACACTCCAATGGCACCCTATTCCCTATATAGTGCACTAACCTATGGGCCCTGGTCAAAAGTTGTGCACTATTTAGGGTGCCAATTGGGACGTGCCCCTAAACACACCCTAGCTAGATGACTGTCCTCCCTAGCTAGATGACTGTCCTCCCTGCTAGATGACTGTCCTCCCTGCTAGATGACTGTCCTCCCTGCTAGATGACTGTCCTCCCTGCTCGATGACTGTCCTCCCTGCTAGATGACTGTCCTCCCTGCTAGATGACTGTCCTCCCTGCTAGATGACTGTCCTCCCTGCTAGATGACTGTCCTCCCTGCTAGATGACTGTCCTCCCTGCTAGATGACTGTCCTCCCTGCCAGATGACTGTCCTCCCTGCTAGATGACTGTCCTCCCTGCTAGATGACTGTCCTCCCTGCTAGATGACTGTCCTCCCTGCTAGATGACTGTCCTCCCTGCTCGATGACTGTCCTCCCTGCTCGATGACTGTCCTCCCTGCTCGATGACTGTCCTCCCTGCTCGATGACTGTCCTCCCTGCTAGATGACTGTCCTCCCTGCCAGATGACTGTCCTCCCTGCTCAGTCATCTTAATGATGTAACTGTGCTGAAGGAGGACCTAACCAAAATGAGTCCATTCTTCTTCTATTGGACAGCAGTACAAGTAGTAATGCATCTCAGTCAAGATTTACATACTAGCCTCTTTTTATTTTGACCAGTTCACTAAGTTCACTCAACTCAATGGTTTACTCAATACTCAATGGTTTACTCAATGAACAAACCATAGTGTTTCACGTTACAGAATCCCTGGGTCAGAACCATCGACATCATATAATGTCATTCCTTGGATAGAACCGTGAACATTCTCTCAGAACAGACATTCTCAGTGGTGAAACAGCATTCACTGATCTCAGGACTGTATGTGTACTGTTTGTGTGGTGTCTGTAACCATAGGAACACTTAACCAAGGTACAGATAGATGTGTGTTAGACCTGTGTTTCTATCAGATAGGATGTGTGTGTTAGACCTGTGTTTCTATCAGATAGGATGTGTGTGTGTTAGACCTGTGTTTCTATCAGATAGGATGTGTGTGTGTTAGACCTGTGTTTCTATCAGATAGGATGTGTGTGTGTTAGACCTGTGTTTCTAGCAGATAGGATGTGTGTGTTAGACCTGTGTTTCTCAGTTTCCTGTGTTTGTGTGGACAGTTATATCAGTTCTCTCAGAAATGTTGCATCAGTTTGGAGAGAGAGAGAGAGAGACTTACTTACTTTGTATTTGGACTGGCTATGCAAAATGATTACTGACAAGTTCAATCACATCAGTACTCCATAGACAATATCATGTTTAACTGGAAATGATATTTCACTCATGTAGTTTGGGGAAGTTCCCTCCTGTCCAGAATGGACGGAGAACACAGCATTTACATGAGGAAAGAGTCACACTTGCAACTTTCAAATTCTCTGTTTTTGTCCCTTTTATCAAAGGTCCGGGCAGCAAACTTGAAAACAAAGTAACTGTTTCTTGTTCTGGAATCCCCAAGATAAACAGTGAATCCCCAAGATTAACAGTGAATCCCCAAGATTAACAGTGAATCCACAAGATAAACAGTGAATCCACAAGATAAACAGTGAATCCACAAGATAAACAGTGAATCCACAAGATAAACAGTGAATCCACAAGATAAACAGTGAATCCCCAAGATAAACAGTGAATCCCCAAGATAAACAGTGAATCTCCAAGATAAACAGTGAATCTCCAAGATAAACAGTGAATCTCCAAGATAAACAGTGAATCTCCAAGATAAACAGTGAATCCCCAAGATAAACAGTGAATCCCCAAGATAAACAGTGAATCCCCAAGATAAACAGTGAATCTCCAAGATAAACAGTGAATCCCCAAGATAAACAGTGAATCCCCAAGATAAACAGCCTATAAAAGCATTGAGAAAAGTCTGGTGTGCATGAGATGAGTCACACTTCATTGACATGTTTTTACTGTAACAAATTCAATGTGTTTTTTTAATTATCTACCTCCGTGTGTGTGTGTGTGTGTGTGTGTGTGTTGTTGTGTGTGTGTGTGTGTTGTTGTGTGTGTGTGTGTGTTGTTGTGTGTGTGTGTGTGTTGTTGTGTGTTCCCAGGTCATTGTCAGTGGGAACCAAGACGGGCTATAAGCTGTTCTCTGTGACCTCAGTGGACAAACTGGACTGCATCTACGAGAGCGGTTAGTATAGCCCCGTCCCAAACACACCCCTAGACCCTTCCCTTAGACCCCGTCCCAAACACACCCCTAAACCCTTCCCTTAGACCCTGTCTCAAACACACCCCTAGCCCGTCCCAAACACACCCCTAGACCCTTCCCTTAGACCCCGTCCCAAACACACCCCTAGACCCTTCCCCTAGACCCCGTCCCAAACAACCCCCTAGACCCTTCCCCTAGACCCCGTCCCAAACAAACCCCTAGACCCTTCCCCTAGACCCCGTCCCAAACAAACCTCTTCCCCTAGACCCCATCCAAAACAAACCCCTAAACCCTTCCCCTAGACCCCGTCCCAAACACACCCCTAGACCCTTCCCCTAGAGCCCGTCCCAAACAACCTCCTAGACCCTTACCCTAGAACCCGTCCCAAACAAACCTCTTCCCCTAGACCCCATCCAAAACAAACCCCTAGACCCTTCCCCTAGAATAGACTTAGTTCCAACACCTCTGCCTCTCTGATAGGCTGCCTGTACTCCTCTGCCTCTCTCTGATAGGCTGCCTGTACTCTATGACTCCTATACCAGAGCTTTATAATGGGATGTGATATTATCTCCCTTCAAGACTCTGACTCATGCAGGACTCTGCTCTGCCAAGCTGTAGCATTGTTCAGCCCATACAGAGGATCTCATTCTAGTTGTGTTGTCTAGCCTCTCTCTGGGCATTAGTGTCAGTTACAGGGAAATCACTTGGCAGTCCTCTTCCAGTGATGGGTAATTCTCTGTTAGTCTACTTCCTTGTTGTGAATCACTGGCTGTGTTCCAAATACATAGAGCCCTATGGCTACTAGTCAAAAGTAAATAGGCAATAGGGTGTAATTTGGGTTGCAGACACTGTGTGTAGACTGATAAATGGTTGACAGACAATAGTAGATGGATAACTTCACTAGCCACCAGTCTCTGGTAATTTACTGCTCAGTTCATTATTACTGGCAGACAGACACAGTGGTGTGGAGATAGAAACCAACCATGGCAGGACACTAATACCAGGCTACCTCAGACCCCCAGGACACTAATACCAGGCTACCTCAGCCCCCCAAGACACTAATACCAGGCTACCTCAGCCCCCCAGGACACTAATACCAGGCTACCTCAGCCCCCCAGGACACTAATACCAGGCTACCTCAGCCCCCACCAGGACACTAATACCAGGCTACCTCAGCCCCCCAGGAGACTAATACCAGGCTACCTCAGCCCCCACCAGGACACTAATACCAGGCTACCTCAGCCCCCACCAGGACACTAATACCAGGCTACCTCAGCCCCCCTGGACACTAATAACAGGCTACCTTAGCCCCCCCAGGACACTAATAACAGGCTACCTTAGCCCCCCAGGACACTAATAACAGGCTACCTTAGCCCCCCCAGGACACTAATAACAGGCTACCTTAGCCCCACCAGGATACTAATACCAGGCTACCTCAGACCCCCAGGACACTAATACCAGGCTACCTCAGCCCCCCAGGACACTAATACCAGGCTACCTCAGCCCCCCAGGACACTAATACCAGGCTACCTCAGCCCCCCAGGACACTAATAACAGGCTACCTTAGCCCCACCAGGACACTAATATCAGGCTACCTCAGCCCCCCAGGACACTAATACCAGGCTACCTCAGACCCCCAGGACACTAATAACAGGCTACCCCAGCCCCCCAAGACACTAATACCAGGCTACCTCAGCCCCCCAGGACACTAATACCAGGCTACCCCAGCCCCCCAAGACACTAATACCAGGCTACCTCAGCCCCCCAGGACACTAATAACAGGCTACCCCAGCCCCCCAAGACACTAATAACAGGCTACCTTAGCCCCACCAGGACACTAATATCAGGCTACCCCAGCCCCCCAGGACACTAATAACAGGCTACCTCAGACCCCACCAGGACACTAATACCAGGCTACTTCAGACCCCCAGGACACTAATACCAGGCTACACCAGCCCCCACCAGGACACTAATAACAGGCTACCTTAGCCCCACCAGGACACTAATATCAGGCTACCCCAGCCCCCCAGGACACTAATACCAGGCTACCTCAGCCCCCCAGGAGACTAATACCAGGCTACCTCAGCCCCCCAGGAGACTAATACCAGGCTACCCCAGCCCCCCAGGACACTAATACCAGGCTACCCCAGCCCCCCAAGACACTAATACCAGGCTACCTCAGCCCCCCAGGACACTAATACCAGGCTACCCCAGCCCCCCAAGACACTAATACCAGGCTACCACAGCCCCCCAGGACACTAATACCAGGCTACCTCAGCCCCCCAGGACACTAATACCAGGCTACCTCAGCCCCCCAGGACACTAATACCAGGCTACCCCAGCCCCCCAAGACACTAATAACAGGCTACCTTAGCCCCACCAGGACACTAATATCAGGCTACCCCAGCCCCCCAGGACACTAATACCAGGCTACCTCAGCCCCCCAGGAGAATAATACCAGGCTACATCAGCCCCCCAGGAGACTAATACCAGGCTACCTCAGCCCCCCAGGAGACTAATACCAGGCTACCCCAGCCCCCCAGGACACTAATACCAGGCTACCCCAGCCCCCCAAGACACTAATACCAGGCTACCTCAGCCCCCCAGGACACTAATAACAGGCTACCTTAGACCCCCAGGACACTAATACCAGGCTACCACAGCCCCCCAGGACACTAATACCAGGCTACCTCAGCCCCCCAGGACACTAATACCAGGCTACCTCAGACCCCCAGGACACTAATACCAGGCTACCCCAGCCCCCCAAGACACTAATAACAGGCTACCTTAGCCCCACCAGGACACTAATATCAGGCTACCCCAGCCCCCCAGGACACTAATACCAGGCTACCTCAGCCCCCCAGGAGAATAATACCAGGCTACATCAGCCCCCCAGGAGACTAATACCAGGCTACCTCAGCCCCCAGGAGACTAATACCAGGCTACCCCAGCCCCCCAGGACACTAATACCAGGCTACCCCAGCCCCCCAAGACACTAATACCAGGCTACCTCAGCCCCCCTGGACACTAATAACAGGCTACCTTAGACCCCCAGGACACTAATACCAGGCTACCCCAGCCCCCCAAGACACTAATACCAGGCTACCTCAGCCCCCCAGGACACTAATACCAGGCTACCTCAGCCCCCCAGGACACTAATACCAGGCTACCTCAGCCCCCACCAGGACACTAATACCAGGCTACCTCAGACCCCCAGGACACTAATACCAGGCTACCTCAGCCCCCACCAGGACACTAATACCAGGCGACCTCAGCCCCCCAGGACACTAATACCAGGCTACCTCAGACCCCCAGGACACTAATACCAGGCTACCTCAGACCCCACCAGGACACTAATACCAGGCTACCCCAGCCCCCCAAGACACTAATACCAGGCTACCCCAGCCCCCACCAGGACACTAATACCAGGCTACCTCAGCCCCCACCAGGACACTAATACCAGGCTACCTCAGCCCCCAAGACACTAATACCAGACTACCTCAGACCCCCAGGACACTAATACCAGGCTACCTCAGACCCCCAGGACACTAATACCAGGCTACCTCAGACCCCCAGGACACTAATACCAGGCTACCTCAGCCCCCACCAGGACACTAATACCAGGCTACCTCAGCCCCCACCAGGACACTAATACCAGGCTACCTCAGCCCCCACCAGGACACTAATACCAGGCTACCTCAGCCCCCACCAGGACACTAATACCAGGCTACCTCAGCCCCCCAGGACACTAATACCAGGCTACCTCAGCCCCCACCAGGACACTAATACCAGGCTACCCCAGCCCCCAGGACACTCATGCCCATACCATGCTTACCCCTGTGTTCCCCTGCTCTCCCCCATCAGAGACCCCAGATGTGTACATCGTTGAGCGGTTGTTCTCCAGCAGTCTGGTGGTGGTGGTCAGTCTCTCCATACCCAGACGGATGAACGTCTACCACTTCAAGAAGGGAACAGAGATCTGCAACTACAGCTACAGTAACAACATCCTCTCTGTCAGACTCAACAGACAGGTAACAGAACTACAGTAACGTCCTCTCTGTCAGACTCAACAGACAGGTAACAGAACTACAGTAACGTCCTCTCTGTCAGACTCAACAGACAGGTAACAGAACTACAGTAACATCCTCTCTGTCAGACTCAACAGACAGGTACCAGAACTACAGTAACGTCCTCTCTGTCAGACTCAACAGACAGGTACCAGAACTACAGTAACGTCCTCTCTGTCAGACTCAACAGACAGGTAACAGAACTACAGTAACATCCTCTCTGTCAGACTCAACAGACAGGTAACAGAACTACAGTAACATCCTCTCTGTCAGACTCAACAGACAGGTAACAGAACTACAGTAACATCCTCTCTGTCAGACTCAACAGACAGGTAACAGAACTACAGTAACATCCTCTCTGTCAGACTCAACAGACAGGTACCAGAACTACAGTAACATCCTCTCTGTCAGACTCAACAGACAGGTAACAGAACTACAGTAACATCCTCTCTGTCAGACTCAACAGACAGGTAACAGAACTACAGTAACATCCTCTCTGTCAGACTCAACAGACAGGTAACAGAACTACAGTAACATCCTCTCTGTCAGACTCAACAGACAGGTAACAGAACTACAGTAACATCCTCTCTGTCAGACTCAACAGACAGGTAACAGAACTACAGTAACATCCTCTCTGTCAGACTCAACAGACAGGTAACAGAACTACAGTAACATCCTCTCTGTCAGGCTCAACAGACAGGTAACAGAACTACAGTAACATCCTCTCTGTCAGACTCAACAGACAGGTACCAGAACTACAGTAACATCCTCTCTGTCAGACTCAACAGACAGGTAACAGAACTACAGTAACATCCTCTCTGTCAGACTCAACAGACAGGTAACAGAACTACAGTAACATCCTCTCTGTCAGGCTCAACAGACAGGTAACAGAACTACAGTAACATCCTCTCTGTCAGACTCAACAGACAGGTACCAGAACTACAGTAACATCCTCTCTGTCAGACTCAACAGACAGGTAACAGAACTACAGTAACATCCTCTCTGTCAGACTCAACAGACAGGTACCAGAACTACAGTAACATCCTCTCTGTCAGACTCAACAGACAGGTAACAGAACTACAGTAACATCCTCTCTGTCAGACTCAACAGACAGGTAACAGAACTACAGTAACATCCTCTCTGTCAGACTCAACAGACAGGTAACAGAACTACAGTAACATCCTCTCTGTCAGACTCAACAGACAGGTAACAGAACTACAGTAACATCCTCTCTGTCAGACTCAACAGACAGGTAACAGAACTACAGTAACATCCTCTCTGTCAGACTCAACAGACAGGTAACAGAACTACAGTAACATCCTCTCTGTCAGACTCAACAGACAGGTACCAGAACTACAGTAACATCCTCTCTGTCAGACTCAACAGACAGGTAACAGAACTACAGTAACATCCTCTCTGTCAGACTCAACAGACAGGTAACAGAACTACAGTAACATCCTCTCTGTCAGACTCAACAGACAGGTAACAGAACTACAGTAACATCCTCTCTGTCAGACTCAACAGACAGGTACCAGAACTACAGTAACATCCTCTCTGTCAGACTCAACAGACAGGTACCAGAACTACAGTAACATCCTCTCTGTCAGACTCAACAGACAGGTAACAGAACTACAGTAACATCCTCTCTGTCAGACTCAACAGACAGGTAACAGAACTACAGTAACATCCTCTCTGTCAGACTCAACAGACAGGTACCAGAACTACAGTAACATCCTCTCTGTCAGACTCAACAGACAGGTAACAGAACTACAGTAACATCCTCTCTGTCAGACTCAACAGACAGGTACCAGAACTACAGTAACATCCTCTCTGTCAGACTCAACAGACAGGTAACAGAACTACAGTAACATCCTCTCTGTCAGACTCAACAGACAGGTAACAGAACTACAGTAACGTCCTCTCTGTCAGACTCAACAGACAGGTAACAGAACTACAGTAACGTCCTCTCTGTCAGACTCAACAGACAGCTACAGTACACACAGGGGATGGATATAGATTGGACACATGCATACATACATACATACATACATACATACATACATACATACATACATACATACATACATACATACATACATACATACATACATGGACAGTTGAACACACACTCTCAGCCACAGTCAGGCAGGCAGGCAGTCGGGCAGGCAGGCAGGCAGGCAGGCAGGCAGGCAGGCAGGCAGGCAGACAGACAGGCAGGCAGACAGACAGACAGGTGTATTTGGAACAGTGAAGGTGTTTTACACTTCCCAGAGATGTAATATAATATCCATTGAACCAACTGTCAACTCAAGTTCCTGTTGAAACGTTGTTGTTCAGTAAGAGACATACATATAGAGACCATGTAGAGATGTTGTTGTTCAGTAAGAGACATACATATAGAGACGTTGTTGTTCAGTAAGAGACATACACATAGAGACCATGTAGAGATGTTGTTGTTCAGTAAGAGACATACATATAGAGACCATGTAGAGATGTTGTTGTTCAGTAAGAGACATACATATAGAGACCATGTAGAGATGTTGTTGTTCAGTAAGAGACATACATATAGAGACCATGTAGAGATGTTGTTGTTCAGTAAGAGACATACATATAGAGACCATGTAGAGATGTTGTTCAGTAAGAGACATACACATAGAGACCATGTAGAGATGTTGTTGTTCAGTAAGAGACATACATATAGAGACGTTGTTGTTCAGTAAGAGACATACATATAGAGACCATGTAGAGATGTTGTTGTTCAGTAAGAGACATACATATAGAGACCATGTAGAGATGTTGTTGTTCAGTAAGAGACATACACATAGAGACCATGTAGAGATGTTGTTGTTCAGTAAGAGACATACATATAGAGACCATGTAGAGATGTTGTTGTTCAGTAAGAGACATACATATAGAGACCATGTAGAGATGTTGTTGTTCAGTAAGAGACATACATATAGAGACCATGTAGAGATGTTGTTGTTCAGTAAGAGACATACATATAGAGACGTTGTTGTTAGCAGCTATTGATTTTGAACACTTTATTAGGACATGGTGACAGGATAACCTGCCAGGAAATGATCAGCGCAATTCACATACTAACAGTCACCTCTCTCTCCCTCTCTTCCTCTCCCTCTCGTCCTCTTCCTCTCCCTCGCTCTCCCTCTCCCCCTCTCCCCCTCTCCCTCTCTTCCTCTCTTCCTCTTCCTCTCCCTCTCTTCCTCTCCCTCTCTTCCCCTCCCTCCCTCCCTCCCTCTCTCTCCCCCTCCCTCTCTCTCCCCCCCTCCCCCTCCCTCTCTCTCTCCCTCCCTCCCCTCTCTCTCTCTCCCCTCTCTCTCTCTCTCTCTCTCTCTCTCTCTCATCTCTCTCTCTCTCTCTCTCTCTCCCTCTCTCCCTGTAGAGGTTGGTGGTGTGTTTGGAGGAGTCAGTGTACATCCACAACATCAAAGACATGAAGCTGCTGAAGACCCTTCTCAACACGCCCTCCAACCCCTCAGGTAAACACAGTGTACAGAACAGTGTTTCCCAAACCAGTGGGTCTGCTGCTCTATGGGTTTCTGATGGGAAAAGCAGCAGCTGTCTTTCTGTGGACTGAAAGGAACATGGTTGTTCTGTTCAGGTCTGTGTGCTCTGTCCATCAACCATTCCAACTCGTACCTGGCCTACCCAGGCAGCTCCACCATCGGAGAGATCATAGTTTATGATGCCAACAACCTGGTAAGGCCTACTGCTAATATACTACTACTGTACTACTACTGTACTACTACTATACTACTGCTACTATACTACTATACTGCTACTGTACTACCACTATACTACTGCTACTATACTACTACTGTACTACTACTATACTACTGTACTACTACTATACTACTGCTACTACACTACTGTACTGCTACTGTACTACTACTATACTACTACTACTATACTACTATACTACTACTACTATACTACTGTACTACTGCTATACTACTACTACTATACTACTGTACTACTACTATACTACTACTACTATACTACTGTACTACTGCTATACTACTACTACTACTATACTACTGTACTACTACTATACTACTACTACTACTATACTACTGTACTACTACTATACTACTGCTACTATACTACTGTACTACAACTATACTACTGCTACTATACTACTGTACTACTACTGTACTACTGTACTGCTACTGTACTACTACTATACTACTGTACTGCTTCTATACTACTGCACTGCTACAAAACTACTATACTATTGTACTGCTACTGTACTACTACTATAATACTGCACTGCTGCTATACTACTACTGTATTACTGTACTACTATACTACTACTGTACTACTATACTACTTTACTGCTACTGTACTACTACTGTACTGCTACTGTACTGTGCTCTATAGCTTGGTTGTCAGTACTACTGTAGCTGCTACATTGAAGTGATGTTCAGACATTGCAGTCAAGTCGTTATATATGGCAGTAGTACCATGTTTCTGTTTTATGACTCAGTGGTATAATTGTGTTGCAGTCCCATGTAAAGCAGTCAATCATTCTCTCTCTCTCTCTCTCTCTCTCTCTCTCTCTCTCTCTCTCTCTCTCTCTCTCTCTCTCTCTCTCTCTCTCTCTCTCTCTCTCTCAGAGCACTGTGACAATGATCCCGGCCCATGACAGTCCCCTGGCTGCTCTCACCTTCAACTCGTCAGGCACCAAGCTGGCCAGCGCCTCGGAGAGGGTAAGCACTACCAGGACAGCTGCCCCTAGTGACGGGAGGCCAGAGCTGCTTTTTGACAACTTACCTGGATATTGCAGTTAGGCCCTGGCTATGTCCACAACATTCAGTACTATTGCAGTTAGGCCCTGGCTATGTCCACAACATTCAGTACTATTGCAGTTAGGCCCTGGCTATGTCCACAACATTCAGTACTTGACTAGTAATAGATGTATTCTGCTACAGCACATAGTGTATTATAAGCCCATGTGGGCGGGGCATCCTGAAGAGACACTATAATAATAAAATAAAGATTACTTTATTTAGCTAGACAGCCCTCTATGTAGACAGCCCTCTATGTAGACAGCCCTCTATGTAGACAGCCCTCTATGTAGACAGCCCTCTATGTAGACAGCCCTCTATGTAGACAGCCCTCTATGTAGACAGCCCTCTATGTAGACAGCCCTCTATGTAGACAGCCCTCTATGTAGACAGCCCTCTATGTAGACAGCCCTCTATGTAGACAGCCCTCTATGTAGACAGCCCTCTATTTAGACAGCCCTCTATGTAGACAGCCCTCTATGTAGACAGCCCTCTATTTAGACAGCCCTCTATGTAGACAGCCCTCTATGTAGACAGCCCTCTATTTAGACAGCCCTCTATTTAGACAGCCCTCTATTTAGACAGCCCTCTATGTAGACAGCCCTCTATGTAGACAGCCCTCTATGTAGACAGCCCTCTATTTAGACAGCCCTCTATGTAGACAGCCCTCTATTTAGACAGCCCTCTATTTAGACAGCCCTCTATGTAGACAGCCCTCTATTTAGACAGCCCTCTATGTAGACAGCCCTCTATGTAGACAGCCCTCTATGTAGACAGCCCTCTATTTAGACAGCCATGACTGTGAGGGACTGACTCTCTGTCTCCCTCTATTTAGACAGTCCTGACTGTGAGGGACTGGCTCTCTGTCTCCCTCTATTTAGACAGCCCTGACTGTGAGGGACTGACTCTCTGTCTCCCTCTATTTAGACAGTCCTGACTGTGAGGGACTGACTCTCTGTCTCCCTCTATTTAGACAGCCCTGACTGTGAGGGACTGACTCTCTGTCTCCCTCTATTTAGACAGTCCTGACTGTGAGGGACTGACTCTCTGTCTCCCTCTATTTAGACAGTCCTGACTGTGAGGGACTGACTCTCTGTCTCCCTCTATTTAGACAGTCCTGACTGTGAGGGACTGACTCTCTTTCTCCCTCCCTCTATTTAGACAGTCCTGACTGTGAGGGACTGACTCTCTGTCTCCCTCCCTCTATTTAGACAGTCCTGACTGTGAGGGACTGACTCTCTTTCTTTCTCCCTCCCTTCTTCATATCTCTCTCCCTCCCTCCCTCCCTCCCTCCCTCCCGCTGTCTCTCCAGGGTACTGTAATCCGTGTGTTCTCCATCCCAGAGGGACAGCGTCTGTTTGAGTTCCGCAGAGGGATGAAGAGGTCAGAGTTCACACAATACAACATAAACTGTATAAACACACTTTACTACACAACATAGTCCTGTTCTTTACAGCAGATGTAGACTAACAGAACACATAAAACACACCTAATGAACAGGACTAACAGAACACATAAAACACACCTAATGAACAGGACTAACAGAACACATAAAACACACCTAATGAACAGGACTAACAGAACACATAAAACACGCTTCATGAACAGGACTAACAGAACACATAAAACACGCTTCATGAACAGGACTAACAGAACACATAAAACACACCTAATGAACAGGACTAACAGAACACATAAAACACACCTAATGAACAGGACTAACAGAACACATAAAGCACACCTTTAAAACACACCTTATGAACAGGACTAACAGAACACATAAAACACACCTAATGAACAGGACTAACAGAACACATAAAACACACTTCATGAACAGGACTAACAGAACACATAAAACACACCTTATGAACAGGACTAACAGAACACATAAAACACACCTAATGAACAGGACTAACAGAACACATAAAACACGCTTCATGAACAGGACTAACAGAACACATAAAACACACCTAATGAACAGGACTAACAGAACACATAAAACACACTTCATGAACAGGACTAACAGAACACATAAAACACACCTTATGAACAGGACTAACAGAACACATAAAACACACCTAATGAACAGGACTAACAGAACACATAAAACACACCTTTAAAACACACCTAATGAACAGGACTAACAGAACACATAAAACACACCTTATGAACAGGACTAACAGAACACATAAAACACACCTTATGAACAGGACTAACAGAACACATAAAACACACCTAATGAACAGGACTAACAGAACACAAACACACCTAATGAACAGGACTAACAGAACAAATAAAACACACCGAATGAACAGGACTAACAGAACACATAAAACACACCTAATGAACAGGACTAACAGAACACATAAAACACACCTAATGAACAGGACTAACAGAACACATAAAGCACACCTAATGAACAGGACTAACAGAATACATAAAGCACACCTTTAAAACACACCTTATGAACAGGACTAACAGAATACATAAAACACACCTAATGAACAGGACTAACAGAACACATAAAGCACACCTAATGAACAGGACTAACAGAATACATAAAGCACACCTTTAAAACACACCTTATGAACAGGACTAACAGAACACATAAAACACACTTCATGAACAGGACTAACAGAACGCATAAAACACACCTAATGAACAGGATTAACAGAACACATAAAACACACCTAATGAACAGGACTAACAGAACGCATAAAACACACCTAATGAACAGGACTAACAGAACACATAAAACACACCTTATGAACAGGACTAACAGAACACATAAAACACACCTTATGAACAGGACTAACAGAACACATAAAACACACCTTATGAACAGGACTAACAGAACACATAAAACACACCTAATGAACAGGACTAACAGAACACATAAAACACACCTAATGAACAGGACTAACAGAACACATAAAACACACCTGATGAACAAGCAACGTAAAACCCACTAGAATAATCCAGTGATTTAGCTGATCTCATGCTGGTACCAGACGGCAGCACATTTCCTCGTCAAGGTTCTCTGTTCCCGCCCCAATGAAATAACCTGGTTCGAATCCAGGCTCACAGCCGGCCGTGATTGGGAGTCCCATAGGGCGACGCACAATTGGCCCAGCGTCGTCCGGGTTAAAGAAAATGTTTTGTGGGAAACCATAAGGCTGATGAATGTAAAATACTAGTAGAAGCAGTCTGTGTATACAGTATAACAATACAGTGGTAGTAGGCATTCGAACTTTAAATAATGTCCCATTTGAAAAAGCTTTACTAGATTACCTTTTCATATCATTCAAATGTGAGATTATTTAATCTAATCACGATTGGCTTGGTTTAGTTACACATTCCAAATATGGACAGGGGAGGAATATTTCACCCCCAAATATGGACAGGGGAGGGATATTTCACCCCCAAATATGGACAGGGGAGGGATATTTCACCCCCAAATATGGACAGGGGAGGAATATTTCACCCCCAAATATGGACAGGGGAGGGATATTTCACCCCCAAATATGGACAGGGGAGGGATATTTTACCCCCAAATATGGACAGGGGAGGAATATTTCACCCCCAAATATGGACAGGGGAGGGATATTTCACCCCCAAATATGGACAGGGGAGGGATATTTCACCCCCAAATATGGACAGGGGAGGAATATTTCACCCCCAAATATGGACAGGGGAGGGATATTTCACCCCCAAATATGGACAGGGGAGGGATATTTCACCCCCAAATATGGACAGGGGAGGGATATTTCACCCCCAAATATGGACAGGGGAGGGATATTTCACCCCCAAATATGGACAGGGGAGGGATATTTCACCCCCCAAATATGGACAGGGGAGGGATATTTCACCCCCAAATATGGACAGGGGAGGGATATTTCACCCCCAAATATGGGCAGGGCAGGGATATTTCACCCCCAAATATGGACAGGGGAGGGATATTTCACCCCCAAATATGGACAGGGGAGGGATATTTCACCCCCAAATATGGACAGGGGAGGGATATTTCACCCCCAAATATGGGCAGGGCAGGGATATTTCACCCCCAAATATGGACAGGGGAGGGATATTTCACCCCCAAATATGGACAGGGGAGGGATATTTCACCCCCAAATATGGACAGGGGAGGGATATTTCACCCCCAAATATGGACAGGGGAGGGATATTTCACCCCCAAATATGGACAGGGGAGGGATATTTCACCCCCAAATATGGACAGGGGAGGGATATTTTACCCCCAAATATGGACAGGGGAGGGATATTTCACCCCCAAATATGGACAGGGGAGGGATATTTCACCCCCAAATATGGACAGGGGAGGGATATTTCACCCCCAAATATGGACAGGGGAGGGATATTTCACCCCCAAATATGGACAGGGGAGGGATATTTTACCCCCAAATATGGACAGGGGAGGGATATTTCACCCCCAAATATGGACAGGGGAGGGATATTTCACCCCCAAATATGGTCAGGATAGGGATATTTCACCCCCAAATATGGACAGGGGAGGAATATTTCAACCCCAATCTTGATAAGAAATGACCATACTTTTTAAGACAAGTTGTAATTAATGTTTTACATAAATTGGAAATGAAAACTGTGTTAGAGCAAGCTACATCAACATGAGTTTTCCATTTATAAAATATGTAGATTACCACCTAGTGGTAAACAAGGAAATACTTTCTTCAGTGATACGGATTGATTGTCAAATAGTTAAATCTACTCTTGATCAGCTGTAAAAGCAGGTTTCATTTACACCGATGATAACACCAACCTGAGAATGTTGACCTCAAACAGCACTATAATTAACACTGACAACACTGTACCCATAGATGTCATGTCCAGGTTGGGGAGACAAGCATATATCTGGAATGTAGCGTAGTAGACTCACATTATGACAACATTAGAACAGACTGAAGACAGGTTTATAATGACACATCTCTCATTATGACAATGTGTGATAGAACAGGCAAAGGAAAGGCCCGCTGAGATGTTTCAAACGCTTCTTTCATAGCTAGATAACCTAATTTGTGTAATTAAGTTGTGTAATTAAGTTCTTACTAACAGTATGAGTGTAGAAGAGACTTATAATAACTTGTGTGTGTGTGTGTGTGTGTGTCTGCAGGTACGTCAGTATCAGTTCCCTGTCCTTCAGTCCTGACGCCCAGTTCCTCTGTGCCTCCAGCAACACTGAGACCGTACACATCTTCAAACTGGAACAGCACGGACCCAGGTACACACACACACCACACACACACACACCACACACACATAGGAGTCACCCCCAACCCGGCAAGCCTACATACATCTCTCTCTACCCCCCTATCTCTCTCTATCCCCCTATCTCTCTCTCTCTCTATCCCCCCTATCTCTCTCTATCCCCCCTATCTCTCTCTATCCCCCCTATCTCTCTCTATCCCCCCTATCTCTCTCTACCCCCCTTATCTCTCTCTACCCCCCTTATCTCTCTCTACCCCCCCTCTCTCTCTAACCCCCCTCTCTCTATCCCCCCTATCTCTCTCTCTCTATCCCCCTCTCTCTCTCTCTATCCCCCTCTCTCTCTCTATCCCCCTATCTCTCTCTCTCTCTACCCCCCCCTCTCTCTCTAACCCCCCTCTCTCTATCCCCCCTATCTCTCTCTCTATCCCCCTCTCTCTCTCTATCCCCCCCTCTCTCTCTCTATCCCCCCTATCTCTCTCTCTCTCTCTCTCTCTATCCCCCCTATCTCTCTCTCTATCCCCCTATCTCTCTCTCTATCCCCCCTCTCTCTCTCTATCCCCCCTCTCTCTCTCTATCCCCCTCTCTATCCCCCTATCTCTCTCTCTCTATCCCCCCTCTCTCTCTCTCTCTCTCTCTATCCCCCTCTCTCTATCCCCCTCTCTCTCTATCCCCCCTCTCTCTCTCTATCCCCCTCTCTCTCTCTATCCCCCTCTCTCTCTCTCTCTCTCTCTCTCTCTCTATCCCCCTATCTCTCTCTCTCTCTACCCCCCTCTCTCTATCCCCCCTCTCTCTCTCTATCCCCCCTCTCTCTCTCTACCCCCCCCTCTCTCTCTCTATCCCCCCTCTCTCACACACTCTTTCTCTCTCCCTGTCTCTCTCTGTGTATCTCCCTGTCTCTCTAACCCTGTATCTCCCTGTCTGTCTCTGTGTATCTCCCTGTCTCTCTCTCTGTATCTCCCTGTCTCTCTAACCCTGTCTCTCTAACCCTGTCTCTCTAACCCTGTATCTCCCTGTCTCTCTAACCCTGTATCTCCCTGTCTGTCTCTGTGCATCTCCCTGTCTCTCTCTATGTATCTCCCTGTCTCTCTAACCCTGTCTCTCTCTGTGCATCTCCCTGTCTCTCTCTATGTATCTCCCTGTCTCTCTAACCCTGTCTCTCTCTCTGTGCATCTCCCTGTCTCTCTAACCCTGTCTCTCTAACCCTGTCTCTCTCTGTGCATCTCCCTGTCTCTCTCTCTGTATCTCCCTGTCTCTCTAACCCTGTCTCTCTCTGTGTATCTCTCTAACCCTGTATCTCTCTCTATGTATCTCCCTGTCTCTCTAACCCTGTCTCTCTCTCTGTGCATCTCCCTGTCTCTCTAACCCTGTCTCTCTCTCTGTGCATCTCCCTGTCTCTCTCTGTGTAGTGGAGAGGAGGAGTGTCCTACCTGGGGATCCTACGTAGGGAAGATGTTCTCTGCAGCCAGCAGCTACCTCCCAGCCCAGGTGTCTGTCTTATTGGCCTTTTCTTTCTTGTTCCCTGCATGTTTATATATTATGGTTCTTCTAATTCAATACTATTTCAAATATTTGTTTACTTGCTGTACTGAGAGGAGATCTTGTAAGTAGCATGACATTGTACTGTATACACTAGGCTGTATCCTGTCATATGACAATACACTTTGATTGCATTTGAGGTGTCTGGAGTGATGAGTCAGGAAAGAGCCTTTGCCACTGTACGCCTCCTAGTGGCCGGGCAGAGGAACGTCTGTACCCTCGCCACGTGAGTCTCCCTGTGTGTGTGTGTTTTTGTGTTTAGGGATTACGGGTGTATGATGTGTGTGTACTGTATAGGGAGTTGGTGTGGGTTTTTTGTCTCATTAGGTTTTGGTCTTCTATTTGTTATACACAGTACTACACAGTAGTAGACAGTAATACACAGTAGTACACAGTAGTAGACAGTAGTACACAGTAGTAGACAGTAGTAGACTGAATTACACAGTTTAAAATACTATATCGTAGATCATCCTGACCTGATCCTAGAGTAATGGCCATAAATGATAGTGTTGTATGTTCTATTCCACTGGGTGTGAGGGTGTCATGGCTGGCTGTGTCCCTGTGTCTGTCTGTCAGGATCCAGAAGCTTCCTCGTCTGCTGGTGGCCTCCTCCGACGGACAGCTGTTCATCTATAACGTCGACCCTCAGGATGGAGGAGAGTGTGTCCTGGCTCAGAAACACAGGTGAGAGGTCATCTCAGGTCAGAGGTCAATCGAGGTCAGAAGCCCTTAAAGCTGCTTTGCTAATCAAACAAACTGCTGAAAGTGACATCTGGAAAACCATCATCTGCAACCTATTCAATACCAGACCTAGTATTTCTGTTGTCATCTGCAACTTATTAAATACCAGACCAGTATTTATGCTTTATTGGCATGGGAAACATACATTTACATTGCCAAAGCAAGTGAAATAGATAATAAACAAAAATGAAATAAACAAGAAAAAATGTACAGTAAACATTACACTCACAAGTTTCAAAGGAATAAATACATTTCAAATGTCATATTATGTCTATATACAGTGTTGTAATGATGTTCAAATAGTTAAAGTACAAAAGGGAAAATAAATAAACATAAATATGGGTTGTATTTACAATGGTGTTTGTTCTTCACTGGTTGCCCTTTTCTTGTGGCAACTGGTCACACATCTTGCTGCTCTCTCTTGCTGATTTTCTCTCCCCCCCCCCTCAGATTGTTTGGTGAGGATGAGGACAAGGAGGAGGGGGTGGAGTCAGAAGGGTCAGAGGTCACGGTGCCCGTCCAGGCATGTCCATCATACGCCGCCACTGTTGCCATACCAACCACTGGTCCAGTCACTACCACGCTTACAGGTGTGTGTGTGTGTGTGTGTGTGTGTGTGTGTGTGTGTGTGTGTGTGTGTGTGTGTGTGTGTGTGTGTGTGTGTGTGTGTGTGTGTGTGTGTGTGTGTGTGTGTGTGTGTGTGTGTGTGTGTGTGAGAGAGAGAGAGATTTGTGTTGTATCTGAAAGGGTGTGTGTGTATAACTTTACCTGTAACCTCTCTCCTCTCCACCCCAGGTTACTCTGAGGATGGTGGGGCTAAGAAGGGCGAGGTGATCCCAGAACATGAGTTTGCCGCTGGTCCCGTCTGTCTGGATGATGAGAACGAGTTTCCTCCAGTGAGCAACCAGCAACTCTCCTAGCCTGGTCCTATACAGAAACAGTAGTCATGCTAACTCTCCTAGCCTGGTCCTATACAGAAACAGTAGTCATGCTAACTCTCCTAGCCTGGTCCTATACAGAAACAGTAGTCATGCTAACTCTCCTAGCCTGGTCCTATACAGAAACAGTAGTCATGCTAACTCTCCTAGCCTGGTCCTATACAGAAACAGTAGTCATGCTAACTCTCCTAGCCTGGTCCTATACAGAAACAGTAGTCATGCTAACTCTCCTAGCCTGGTCCTATACAGAAACAGTAGTCATGCTAACTCTCCTAGCCTGGTCCTATACAGAAACAGTAGTCATGCTAACTCTCCTAGCCTGGTCCTATACAGAAACAGTAGTCATGCTAACTCTCCTAGCCTGGTCCTATACAGAAACAGTAGTCATGCTAACTCTCCTAGCCTGGTCCTATACAGAAACAGTAGTCATGCTAACTCTCCTAGCCTGGTCCTATACAGAAACAGTAGCCTGGCTAGCTAGCCAGAGACTGAGAGAAGCAGAGTTTGGCCAAAGTGAGATATTTCAACCTGGAATAGCATTAGACAAAAGCAAAGGGTGCAACTCTACCCTGCTGCCTTCAGAAACTAAAGGACATCCTCTCATTTGTGGTGAGCAGCAGTAGTGCTTCTGGGATACTGAGTCTGGAAGGGCATAAGTAGGATCAGAGGAGCACATGTACAGAGTTGACCCTACTGTCTTTATATTCCACTCAGGTGCTAACCGGGTTCCATTTAGAAACATAGGAACTATAGTACTAGCCTAGTCCCCTTCCTTATCCCCTACCCTCCTACAAACTAGTCCCCTTCCTTATCCCCTACCCTCCTACAAACTAGTCCCCTTCCTTAACCCCTACCCTCCTACAAACTAGTCCCCTTCCTTATCCCCTACCCTCCTACAAACTAGTCCCCTTCCTTATCCCCTACCCTCCTACAAACTAGTCCCCTTCCTTAACCCCTACCCTCCTACAAACTAGTCCCCTTCCTTATCCCCTACCCTCCTACAAACTAGTCCCCTTCCTTAACCCCTACCCTCCTACAAACTAGTCCCCTTCCTTAACCCCTACCCTCCTACAAACTAGTCCCCTTCCTTATCCCCTACCCTCCTACAAACTAGTCCCCTTCCTTAACCCCTACCCTCCTACAAACTAGTCCCCTTCCTTAACCCCTACCCTCCTACAAACTAGTCCCCTTCCTTAACCCCTACCCTCCTACAAACTAGTCCCCTTCCTTAACCCCTACTCTCCTACAGACTAGTCCCCTTCCTTAACCCCTACCCTCCTACAAACTAGTCCCCTTCCTTAACCCCTACCCTCCTACAAACTAGTCCCCTTCCTTATCCCCTACCCTCCTACAAACTAGTCCCCTTCCTTAATCCCTACCCTCCTACAAACTAGTCCCCTTCCTTAACCCCTACTCTCCTACAGACTAGTCCCCTTCCTTAACCCCTACCCTCCTACAAACTAGTCCCCTTCCTTAACCCCTACTCTCCTACAGACTAGTCCCCTTCCTTAACCCCTACCCTCCTACAAACTAGTCCCCTTCCTTAACCCCTACCCTCTCACAAACTAGTCACCTTCCTTAACCCCTACCCTCCCACAAACTAGTCCCATTCCCCTCCTATAAACTAGTCCCCTTCCCTACCCCTTATAACATCGGCCCAGTTAGCAAGGCCTCCACACTAACTCCTACAAAACAATGGGTTTAAATCCTACAGTATACACTGAGTGAACAAAACATTAGGAACACCTTCCTAATATTGAGTTTAACCCGTCTCCTCTCCTTCATCTACACTGATTGAAGAGGATTCAACAAGTGACATCAATAAGGGATCATAGCTTTCACCCCCGATTCACCAGGTCAGTCTGCGTCATGGAAAGAGCAGGTGTTCTTAATGTTTTGTGCAGTCAGTATATATACAGTAGGTTTTATAAGAAGGTTTGTTTTAATGCTGAGGGTTGCAATGGGTTTCACTCTGTGAACACCGGTATTACTTTAATACATCATTTCTCTGGAATAGCTATTTTGGCTTATATGTGATTTTATAAGTGTTACCTTCTTAATTTGACGTGTATAATGAATCAAATGGGGGTTTGAAAGAACCGTTCAGATGTATAGGCCGGGATTAAATTAGATCCTGGGTGATGGGCAGGAAATGTTCCCGCGTTCGCGGGGATTCCATTTACGGTAAACGCTGCATATGTCGACTCAATCGGATATTGCCTTTTAAAAGTCGCAATGCCGATAACCCGAGATCAGATTGAATCCTTGTTGCATGTGACCAGTTCTGTTGGTGTAATTGTTATATTAATCCACAAGGGGGTGCTGTTGTCCCCGTGTGCGTTCCCATTGCTCAGTGCAACCTGTAAGCAAGTAGAAGTCGCTCCTAAGCACTGATCTAGGATCAGCATACTCCTGGCCAGTCCTGACCTTTACTATATGAAGGTTAAGCGCAGTACTGGTCCTAGATCAGTGCATAAAGAGAAGATTATATGTTGCTTTATTGGCCACTATTGGGTATAGAGAGAGCCCATGATTCTCTGTGTCAGCCTTTTTCAAATCTCTCCTCAGGGACGTTTCACAATGTTGTTGTAGCCCTGAACTGGCGCCTGATTATAGTAGTCAAGTGCTCGTTGACCGGTTGTAGCGTCAGGTGTGCTAGTTCTGGAACAGTTCAAATACATGGACAGGCTGGGGGTTGCCGAGGAGAGGTTGGAATAATACATGGACAGGCTGGGGAGGAGAGGTTGTAATAGTACATGGACAGGCTGGGGAGGAGAGGTTGTAATAGTACATGGACAGGCTGGGGAGGAGAGGTTGTAATAGTACATGGACAGGCTGGGGGTTGCCGAGGAGAGGTTGGAATAATACATGGACAGGCTGGGGAGGAGAGGTTGTAATAGTACATGGACAGGCTGGGGAGGAGAGGTTGTAATAGTACATGGACAGGCTGGGGAGGAGAGGTTGGAATAATACATGGACAGGCTGGGGAGGAGAGGTTGGAATAATACATGGACAGGCTGGGGAGGAGAGGTTGGAATAATACATGGACAGGCTGGGGAGGAGAGGTTGGAATAATACATGGACAGGCTGGGGAGGAGAGGTTGGAATAGTACATGGACAGGTTGGGGAGGAGAGGTTGTAATAATACATGGACAGGCTGGGGAGGAGAGGTTGTAATAGTACATGGACAGGCTGGGGAGGAGAGGTTGTAATAGTACATGGACAGGCTGGGGAGGAGAGGTTGTAATAGTATATGGACAGGCTGGGGGGGAGAGGTTGTAATAGTACATGGACAGGTTGGGGAGGAGAGGTTGTAATAGTACATGGACAGGCTGGGGAGGAGAGGTTGTAATAGTACATGGACAGGCTGGGGAGGAGAGGTTGTAATAGTACATGGACAGGCTGGGGAGGAGAGGTTGTAATAGTACATGGACAGGCTGGGGAGGAGAGGTTGTAATAGTACATGGACAGGTTGGGGAGGAGAGGTTGTAATAGTACATGGACAGGCTGGGGAGGAGAGGTTGTAATAGTACATGGACAGGCTGGGGAGGAGAGGTTGTAATAGTACATGGACAGGCTGGGGAGGAGAGGTTGTAATAGTACATGGACAGGCTGGGGAGGAGAGGTTGTAATAGTACATGGACAGGCTGGGGAGGAGAGGTTGGAATAATACATGGACAGGTTGGGGAGGAGAGGTTGGAATAATACATGGACAGGCTGGGGAGGAGAGGTTGGAATAATACATGGACAGGCTGGGGAGGAGAGGTTGTAATAGTACATGGACAGGCTGGGGAGGAGAGGTTGGAATAATACATGGACAGGCTGGGGAGGAGAGGTTGGAATAATACATGGACAGGCTGGGGAGGAGAGGTTGGAATAATACATGGACAGGCTGGGGGTTGCCGAGGAGAGGTTGTAATAGTACATGGACAGGCTGGGGAGGAGAGGTTGGGGAAAGGCTGCCTATGTAATGCCCTACTAGGTTATATGTCCTATTGAAATGAAGGTTACCCTGTAGTTCTGTCACATTCTCTGAGAAGGGAAGCCGTGATACATGTCCACCTGACCAAACTACAATAATGATGTTGTTTTTAAACTTCTTGGCATGACTGTGTGTTTTACAACGAATAACGAAGTCTGTTTGTACACCTCTGTCTAGTCTGTCCCATGTGTCTGGTCCTAGAAAAACCTTATCTAATCACAGGATTTATCTTAGTTAGTGGAGTGTTTTCTAAAACATTTTTTTCCCCCTTGATGTTGATATTGGTAAAGGTGGACGTGTTATCTTTAGTCTGTCTCTCAGGGTCGGGGTCAATTCCATTTCAATTCAGTCAGTTCAGGAATTACATTTGAATTGACTGAGGTTCGCGTCCCAAATGTCACCCTATTCCCTATATAGTGCACTACTTTTGACCCTGGTCGTTCACCATATAGGAAATAGGGCTCTGGTTTAAAAGTAGTGCACTACAGGGAATAGGATACCATTTGGGACGTAGCCTGAAATGACATGGAAGGAACCTTAACCCTGTTGTCTCTATTATAACAAGACTATGACCAAAACCATTCAACCTGACCCCTGACCCCTGACCCCTGACCCCGGTCTGTTTTGGTGTTTTGGTAGATAAATTGGTGCCGCGACGGAACTCGAGGTGGCCAGGGGCGTCGTCTGTGAGGGTAGAACGAAGGAAGGAAGGACGGACAGACAGACAGACAGGTGTCTGTTGTACACGTTAGAACACACTAACACCTGGTCTGGAACCACAGGACTTCCAGGAGAGCCGTTACATGACCCAGGACAAAATAAACGAGAGGGAAAAAAGACTCTCATTTTAGGGTGCTAAGTTATTTTTTGAATTAAGTGATTTAAAAAAATATATAATTATGATTTCTAATTGGGAGGGGGAGGCCAGGACTGGGTGTTTGTGACCCGGTGTGTTGGGGTGTGTTACAGTCCTGGGTCAAATATATAATGTCAAACACCGCTATATCCTAAAAGGTACCCTATTCCCTAAATAGTGCACTACTTTTGACCGGGACCATAGGGCTCTGATCCCTATTTAGTGCACTACTTTTGACCGGGACCATAGGGCTCTGATCCCTATTTAGTGCACTACTTTTGACCGGGACCATAGGGCTCTGATCCCTATTTAGTGCACTACTTTTGACCGGGACCATAGGGCTCTGATCAAATGTAATGCACTATATAGGCAATATAGTGCAATTTGGTACACAGTCCAGGGCTGTGCTTAGTTTAGTTCAGTGGTTCCCAAACCCAGGGGTACTAGGAGGGGGTACTAGAGGGGGTACTAGAGGGGGTACTAGAGGGGGTACTAGGAGGGGGTACTAGAGGGGGTACTAGAGGGGGTACTAGAGAAGACTCATGAGACCATAGGCCTACTGGTCAAAATGCACATGAGGGGGTACTTCAGGGGTACTCTGGGCAGAGCCAAATTTAGTTGGTGGTACACTAACCCGGAAAACAAAAGGTCGGGAACCAGCGGTTTCCTGTATAATGGAACCAATGAAACCGATTTGAGTATTCCCAAGAGGACAAACTCCAAACTAAATCAAGGTCACAAAGGCTCCGTCCCAGAAGGCACCTTGGAAGAGAAGTGGAAGTACCAGAGACCATGTGTGTGATCTGTCTCTGGTGTGTTAAGACTCTACTGTACCAGGTGGAAGTGTAGTGGAAGTACCAGAGACCATGTGTGTGATCTGTCTCTGGTGTGTTAAGACTCTACTGTACCAGGTGGAAGTGTAGTGGAAGTACCAGAGACCATGTGTGTGATCTGTCTCTGGTGTGTTAAGACTCTACTGTACCAGGTGGAAGTGTAGTGGAAGTACCAGAGACCATGTGTGTGATCTGTCTCTGGTGTGTTAAGACTCTACTGTACCAGGTGGAAGTGTAGTGGAAGTACCAGAGACCATGTGTGTGATCTGTCTCTGGTGTGTTAAGACTCTACTGTACCAGGTGGAAGTGTAGTGGAAGTACCAGAGACCATGTGTGTGATCTGTCTCTGGTGTGTTAAGACTCTACTGTACCAGGTGGAAGTGTAGTGGAAGTGCCAGAGACCATGTGTGTGATCTGTCTCTGGTGTGTTAAGACTCTACTGTACCAGGTGGAAGTGTAGTGGAAGTGCCAGAGACCATGTGTGTGATCTGTCTCTGGTGTGTTAAGACTCTACTGTACCAGGTGCATGACTGACATGTCGCAAATATAACCACGGTTTTTATAGCTACATACATTACTTGACAAAAAATATTTTATAGTAGAATAATTAAATTGTTTAATTATAGCGTCGTCATAACTTTGTATTATGTTTGTTATTATTTTTTATTATTATTAACATTATGGTATTTAATCATAAAGGAGATTAACAGTTTTTATTATGATGTTTATTTTGTTTTAATTCTGTGTATTTGGATGTATTGATACTTGTTAAATGTTTACATGTACCCGTATTGGACACGATCCAGCAGGTCGTTTTGTATGTGCGGCCCGATGATATCATTTGTAAAAGTGCGAAGTTTTGCGGATTGCACAAGACCAAAAAATAAAATACACAGAAACAAACAAATAAAGAAGTAGACTGAAGTAGGAATGGAATTATGCAAATCACCTGACTTGTTGAGTGGTTATTTATCTTTAATAAGGGAGGGAGGGAGGGAGGGGAGGGGAGGGGGAGGGAGGGAGGGAGGGGAGGGAGGGGGAGGGGAGGGAGGGGAGGGGGGGGGAGGGGAGGGGGAGGGGAGGGAGGGGAGGGGGGGGGAGGGGGAGGGGGGAGGGGAGGGGGGGGGGAGGGGGAGGGGGGGAGGGAGGGGGGGGGAAGGGGGAGGGAGGGGAGGGGAGGGGAGGGAGGGGAGAGGGGAGGGGGAGGGAGGGAGGGGAGGGGGAGGGGAGGGAGGGAGGGAGGGGAGGGGAGGGGAGAGGGAGAGGGGAGGGGAGGGGAGGGGAGGGAGGGAGGGAGGGAGAGGGAGGGAGGGGAGGGAGGGAGGGAGGGGGAGGGAGGGGAGGGGGAGGGAGGGGGGGAGGGAGTGGAAAGGGAGGGGAGGGGAGAGAGAGAGAGAGGGGGGGGGGGAGGGAGGAAAGGGAGGGGAGGGGAGAGAGAGAGAGAGAGAGAGAGAGAGGGGGGGGGGGGGAGGAAAGGGAGGGGAGGGGAGGGGAGAGAGAGAGAGAGAGAGGGAGGGAGGGAGGGAGGGAGGGAGGGGAGGAAGGAAGGAAGGAACGTTTTGGACAGATGTTATATTATTAGGCCACTGAGTCCACACACAGCCTTGGATGTAGTATCCAATCTATCCTTGTATAGAATTTGCCACAGAACTAAGATCAGCTTACCCAAACCTTAACCATTAGAGGGACAAACATTACCTTAAATCAGCATCTATGGTCATCTAAGGCTGTGTTTACACAGGCAGCCAAATTCAGATTTTTTTTAAACTAATTGGTATTTTGATCAATCACATCAGATCTTTTCAGAACAGATATTTTCAGAGCTTATCTGATTGGTCAAAAGACCAATTAGTGACAGAAAAATATCAGAATTAAGCTATGTAGAAAAGGCCTTCATATTTAGTCTTTCTGTAACTCCCAATCACGGCCAGTTGTGATACAGCCTGGAATCGAACCAGGATCTGTAGTGACGCCTCTAGCACTGAGATGCAGTGCCTTAGACCGCTGCGCCACTCGGGAGCAGCAGTGTGTGGTTGATGGTGGTGAGGTGACAGGCCAATTAAGACAGCATCCATACTGCTCTAGCCGGCAGCCTTGTTGTGATTTCAAATCCTTAAGAGTCAGTTGATGCATCTATCTCAGTAACATAATTAAAAAATCCCCATCCCAATCCGTCAGTTTAAACTTCAGATATCAGTTGTTGTTTTTTGCAGGGGCTGCGTCTCAATCCATCACATCAGCCAATGACGACCTTCCGCATCTGCAGTGGAAGATGGCTGAGCTACAACGGTGTCGGTAAGACCATGAGACATCCCCAAAATCGGTCATCTCACAAAAACATCTGTAGCTTCCAAACTAATATGACCCCACTATGGAAAGGGGAGACTCTCCCAAACATGATGGTGTTCTCCGTTTGACTCTACGACCCCCCACAAGTGTCACGGGACTTGTCTGAAGGTAAACCCATACAAACACATAGAAGAAAGGAGGAAGTTTGGTGCCAACAAAAAATAAGGGGTTAAATATGTGTAAAAAAAAACACAAAAAATATTATGAGGGATTATGGACAAAATCCTGGAATCCTCCAACCAGGATTTCTAGAAAACCATGTGAATTTGGGTCAAATTACTGGAATTTTGCAACCCGATAAGGATAGGCCTTAGGTTAATAATGACCTGACTGTTGACTCATCAGTGTTGCACTGCACATGCCACTGAGTCTGTTGAGAGAGAGAAGAGCGAGAGAGAGAAAGAGAGGAACAGAGAGAGAGTAAGAGAGTGAGAGAGACTGTTGACTCATTAGTGTTATACGTGCCTCACACGAGCCACTGCCTCTTCCTTCTAAATAGTCCAGAGAGAGAGAGAGAGAGACTGTAGACTACTTTATCACTGACCTCAACACAGAGACTCACAGAGCGTTCACAGTCAGCCCACTGACACCCCTATCAGACCACAGCAAAATCACAGTCTACTTGAACAGAGCAATACTTAATCATGAGGCATCAAAGCCAAAGGAACTGAGTAACATTAAGAAGTTCTATAGATGGAAGGAATGTAGTGTGGAAACCTACCAAAAAACAATTAGGCAACAACACATTCAATCCCTTTTAGACAACTTCCTGGACAAAACGTTTCACTGTAATAGTGAAGGTGTAAACTTGGCAGTAGAAAACCTAAACAGTATATTTGACCTCTCAGCTTCCCTATCAAATATAAACATTTCAAACAGACAACCTAAGAAAATGAACAACAATGACAAATGGTTTGATAAAGAATGCAAAAACCTAAGAAAGAAATGGAGAAACCTGTCCAACCAAAAACATAGAGACCCAGAAAACCTGAGCCTTCACTATGGTGAATCACTAAAACAATACAGAAATACACTACGGAGAAAGAAGGAACAGCACGTCAGAAATCAGCTCAATGTAACTGAAGAATTCATAGAATCCAAACGCTTCTGGGAAAATGGGAAAACACTAAACAACCAACACAAAGAATTATAGAGTTATCTATCCAAAATGGAGATGTATAAACCACTTCTCCAATCTTTTTGGCTCTATAACAAAGAACAAACAGCAAAAACATATACAGTTGAAGTCGGAAGTTTACATACACTTTAGCCAAATATATTTAAACTCAGTTTTTCACAATTCCTGACATTTAATTCCATAAAGAATTCCCTATTTTAGGTCAGTTAGGATCACCACTTTATTTTAAGAATGTGAAATGTCAGAATAATAGTAGAGAGAATTATTTATTTCAGCTTTTATTTCATTCATCACATTCCCAGTGGGTCAGAAGTTTACATACACTCAATTAGTATTTGGTAGCGTTGCCTTTAAATTGTTTAACTTGGGTCAAACGTTTCAGGTAGCCTTCCACAAGCTTCCCAGAATAAGTTGGGTGAATATTGGCCCATTCCTCCTGACAGAGCTGGTGTAACTGAGTCAGGTTTGTAGGCCTCTCTGCTCGCACACGCTTTTTCAGTTCTGCCCACAAATTTTCTATGGGATTGAGGTCAGGGCTTTGTGATGGCCTCTCCAATACCTTGACTTTGTTGTCCTTAAGCTATTTTGCTACAACTTTGGAAGTATGCTTGGGGTCATTGTCCATTTGGAAGACCCATTTGCGACCAAGCTTTAACTTCCTGACTAATGTTTTGAGATTTTGCTTCAATATATCCACATAATTGTCCTGCCTCATGTTGCCATCTATTTTGTGAAGTGCACCAGTCCCTCCTGCAGCAAAGCACCCCCACAACATGATGCTGCAACCCCCATGCTTCCCGGTTGGGATGGTGTTCTTCGGCTTGCAAGCCTCCCCCTTTTTCCTCCAAACATAACGATGGTCATTATGGCCAAACAGTTCTATTTTTGTTTCATCAGACCAGAGGACTTTTCTCCAAAAAGTACGATCTTTGTCCCCATGTGCAGTTGCAAACCGTAGTCTTGCTTTTTAATGGCGGTTTTGGAGCAGTGGCTTCTTCCTTGCTGAGCGGCCTTTCAGGTTATGTCGATATAGGACTCGTTTTACTGTGGATATAGATACTTTTGTACCTGTTTCCTCCAGCATCTTCATAAGGTCCTTTGCTGTTGTTCTGGGATTGATTTGCACTTTTCACACCAAAGTACGTTCATCTCTAGGAGACAGAACGTGTCTCCTTCCTGAGTGGTATGACGGCTGCGTGGTCCCATGGTGTTTATACTTGCGTACTATTGTTTGTACAGATGAACATGGTACCTTCAGACGTTTGGAAATTGCTCCCAAGGATGAACCAGACTTGTGGAGGTCTACAATTTTTTTCTGAGGTCTTGTCTGATTTCTTTTGATTTTCCCATGATGTCAAGCAAAGAGGCACTGAGTTTGAAGGTAGGCCTTGAAATACATCCACAGTTACACCTCCAATTGACTCAAATGATGTCAATTAGCCTACCAGAAGCTTCTAAAGCCATGACATCATTTTCTGGAATTTTCCAAGCTGTTTAAAGGCACAGTCAACTTAGTGTATGTAAACTTCTGACCCACTGAAATTGTGATACAGTGAATTATAAGTGAAATAATCTGTCTGTAAACAATCGTTGGAAAAATTACTTGTAGATGTCCTAACCGACTTGCCAAAACTATAGTGTGTTAACAAGAAACCAAAACAAGAAACCAAAACAAAGGCAAAGTCTTCTCATGCTTTGTTGATTTAAAAAAAAGCTTTTGACCCAATTTGGCATGAGGGTCTGCTATACGGTACAGAGTTCATGTGTGGGGGCACTGGTGTAGAGGTAATTGAGGTAATATGTACATGTAGGTAGAGTTATTAAAGTGACTATACATAGATAATAACAGAGAGTAGCAGCAGCGTAGAAGGGGAAGCAATGCAAATAGTCTGAGTAGCCATTTGATTAGACGTTCAGGAGTCTTATGGCTTTGGAGTAGAAGCTGTTAAGAAGTCTCTTGGACCTAGACTTGGCGCTCCGATAGCGCTTGCCGTGCAGTAGCAGAGAGAACAGTCTATGACTAAGGTTGCTGGAGTCTTTGACAATTTTTAGGGCCTTCCTCGGACACCGCCTGGTATAGAGGTCCTGGATGGCAGGAAGCTTGGCCCCGGTGATGCACTGGGCTGTACGCACTACCCTCTGCAGTACTTGCGGTTGGAGGCTGAGCAGTTGCCATACCAGGCAGTGATGCAAACCGTCAGGATGCTCTCGATGGTGCAGCTGTAAAACCTTTTGAGGATCTAAGGACCCATGCCAAATCATTTCAGTCTCCTGAGGGGAATAGGTTTTGTCGTGCTCTCTTCACAACTGTCGTGGTGTGCTTGGACCATATTAGTTTGTTGGTGATGTGGACACCAAGGAACTTGAAGCTCTCAACCTGCTCCACTACAGCCCAGTCGATGAGAATGGGGGCGTGCTCGGTCTTCCTTTTCCTGTTGTCCACAATCATCTCCTTTGTATTGATCACGTTGAGGGAGAGGTTGTTGTCCTGGCACCACACGGTCAGGTCTCTGACCTCCTCCCCACCTGGGGGCGGCCTGTCAGGAAGTCCAGGATCCAGTTCCAGAGGGAGGTGTTTAGTTCCAGGGTCCTTAGCTTAGTGATGAACACACGTAACTCCCTGGACCAGAGCTAGAGCTTTCAATATGAACACACGTAACTCCATGGACCAGAACTAAGGCTTTCAATATGAACAAACGTAGCTCCATGGACCAGAGCTAGAGCTTTCAATATGAACACACGTAACTCCCTGGACCAGAGCTAGAGCTTTCAATATGAACACGCGTAGCTCCCTGGACCAGAGCTAGGGCTTTCAATATGAACAAACGTAGCTCCATGGACCAGAGCTAGGGCTTTCAATATGAACACACGTAACTCCCTGGACCAGAGCTAGAGCTTTCAATATGAACACGCGTAGCTCCCTGGACCAGAGCTAGAGCTTTCAATATGAACACTCGTAGCTCCCTGGACCAGAGCTAGGGCTTTCAATATGAACACACGTAGCTCCCTGGACCAGAGCTAGAGCTTTCAATATGAACACACGTAACTCCCTGGACCAGAGCTAGAGCTTTCAATATGAACACACGTAACTCCATGGACCAGAGCTAGGGCTTTCAATATGAACAAACGTAACTCCATGGACCAGAGCTAGGGCTTTCAATATGAACACGCGTAGCTCCATGGACCAGAGCTAGGGCTTTCAATATGAACACACGTAACTCCCTGGACCAGAGCTAGAGCTTTCAATATGAACACACGTAACTCCATTGACCAGAGCTAGGGCTTTCAATATGAACAAACGTAGCTCCATGGACCAGAGCTAGAGCTTTCAATATGAACACACGTAACTCCCTGGACCAGAGCTAGAGCTTTCAATATGAACACACGTAGCTCCCTGGACCAGAGCTAGGGCTTTCAATATGAACACACGTAACTCCCTGGACCAGAGCTAGAGCTTTCAATATGAACACACGTAACTCCATTGACCAGAGCTAGGGCTTTCAATATGAACAAACGTAGCTCCATGGACCAGAGCTAGAGCTTTCAATATGAACACACGTAACTCCCTGGACCAGAGCTAGAGCTTTCAATATGAACACACGTAGCTCCCTGGACCAGAGCTAAGGCTTTCAATATGAACACACGTAACTCCCTGGACCAGAGCTAGGGCTTTCAATATGAACACACGTAACTCCATGGACCAGAGCTATGGCTTTCAATTTGAACACAGATTTATAGAACAAAAGTTACTGGGTCATGATCAATAAAAAAAAATCTAAAAAATAGCGGAATTGTTTAAATATTGCAACGATCTCAAATTTCAGCAGCTTGAATGAGATGATCACTTGGCTGCATGAGAGATAGGGCTCCAGGAGAAGAGCTTGAGTTACATCTGTATCACCATGGCCGCTCCCCATTGATTATCTCAGGCTGATAGATGATTGCCAAGAGAACACAGTCCATTACCAGATGATATCTCTGAAGGTTGCTGTTCTGCTCATTCTACCACCATCTCTACCGTCCCCTCTCAGAGTAAACACAGACTCAACCATGGCAAAACCAACACAGAAATCAACGTCTGTATCAAGCGTAGGAGTCATAGAGCTGGTCTAGGATCAGGTCCCCCCTGTCCATGTAATCTAAAAGGACCAGTATTCAGTCATAGAGCTGGTCTAGGATCAGGTCCCCTCTGTCCATGTAATCTAAAAGGACCAGTATTCAGTCATAGAGCTGGTCTAGGATCAGGTCCCTCCTGTCCATGTAATCTAAAAGGACCAGTATTCAGTCATAGAGCTGGTCTAGGATCAGGTCCCTCCTGTCCATGTAATCTAAAAGGACCAGTATTCAGTCATAGAGCTGATCTAGGATCAGGTCCCACCTGTCCATGTAATCTAAAAGGACCAGTATTCAGTCATAGAGCTGGTCTAGGATCAGGTCCCACCTGTCCATGTAATCTAAAAGGACCAGTATTCAGTCATAGAGCTGGTCTAGGATCAGGTCCCACCTGTCCATGTAATCTAAAAGGACCAGTATTCAGTCATAGAGCTGGTCTAGGATCAGGTCCTCCTGTCCATGTAATCTAAAAGGACCAGTATTCAGTCATAGAGCTGGTCTAGGATCAGGTCCCACCTGTCCATGTAATGTAAAAGGAGCAGTATTCAGTCATAGAGCTGGTCTAGGATCAGGTCCCACCTGTCCATGTAATCTAAAAGGACCAGTATTCAGTCATAGAGCTGGTCTAGGATCAGGTCCCACCTGTCCATGTAATCTCATGCATTATGATCTCAAAACTGATCTTAGATCAACACTCCTTCTCTGAGATGCCTGATACACACGGCCCAGATATTCACTAATAAATGACGTAGTAAAATGTTAATTAGTTACACAGTAATAAGCTATGAATCATGTGTTAGTTTCTATGGGATTCATTAAAACAAGCATCACTAGGGATGATTTGATACAGTGCAGTGCAGTGTGGCTGGTTAGTTTCTTTGGGATTCATTAAAACAAGCATCACTAGGGATGATTTGATACAGTGCAGTGCAGTGCAGTGTGGTTGGTTAGTGTCTTTGGGATTCATTAAAACAAGCATCACTAGGGATGATTTGATACAGTGCAGTGCAGTGTGGCTGGTTAATTTCTTTGGGATTCATTAAAACAAGCATCACTAGGGATGATTTGATACAGTGCAGTGCAGTGCAGTGTGGTTGGTTAGTGTCTTTGGGATTCATTAAAACAAGCATCACTAGGGATGATTTGATACAGTGCAGTGCAGTGTGGCTGGTTAATTTCTTTGGGATTCATTAAAACAAGCATCACTAGGGATGATTTGATACAGTGCAGTGCAGTGCAGTGTGGCTGGTTAGTTTCTTTGGGATTCATTAAAACAAGCATCACTAGGGATGATTTGATACAGTGCAGTGCAGTGTGGTTGGTTAGTGTCTTTGGGATTCATTAAAACAAGCATCACTAGGGATGATTTGATACAGTGCAGTGCAGTGCAGTGTGGCTGGTTAGTGTCTTTGGGATTCATTAAAACAAGCATCACTAGGGATGATTTGATACAGTGCAGTGCAGTGCAGTGTGGCTGGTTAGTGTCTTTGGGATTCATGTCTTGAAGTCATTCTTTGAAGTAAGTTGCTACCACATTCCTGTAATACCGGAAGAGGAAACAGTATAAAACTGCTTAAACAAGGGGTAAAGAACATGACGTGGCATAATGATCCAGACAAACATCATGATCTGTCCAAACGTCCACTCTGTCTGCTTTACAGGCTGGGGTCAGGCTCAGACCATGTCAACAAAATAACCACTTCTAAACACAGGACATGCACCATGTTACATACATGGTATGACTCTCTCTCTGTGTGTGTGTGTGTGTGTGTGTGTGTGTGTGTGTGTGTGTGTGTGTGTGTGTGTGTGTGTGTGTGTGTGTGTGTGTGTGTGTGTGTGTGTGTGTGTGTGTGTGGTTAAAGGTCAGGAGTAAGTTTCACATTTATATTTTCCTAATTTAGCAGGTGTATGTACCACAGAGACTTGACCCTGGATTATCCCAAATGGCACCCTATTCCCTATAGTACACTACTTTTGCCTAGAGCCATATGGACCCTGGTCAAAAGTAGTGCACTACATAGGCAATAGGGTGCGATTTGGGACAAAACCTTGGCCTTAAATTCTTGTCCTTAATAAGTAAAGACTTATCCGATATGCAAATGATTTGCCAGCCAGGCCTGACCATCCCACAAGATGTCTCTCTGGACTGCTGCCATGTCATCATCAAGGCAGTTATCATGGATGGACAGGTAAAGATATAGACTTAGAATTGCAGGGTTAGGGATACTCTCACATTTCCACTGGGGATTTACCCCGGTGCTTGACTTAGAAGCCTCAGACTTTTGTGTTTTCACCTCCACGGCCTGGCTTCACAGACTCACTGGGCCATGGTCTCTGTGGACCTGCTTTGACCTGGGGACAACGGGTGGGGGTGGGGGGACAACGGGACTTCGCTAGTTTACTCCTTCCTGCTCGCTCCACATCCTTAGTGTCAACCTCGGTAATAGAAACACACTGCTCAAAAAAAGAACACTAGAGCTAACATAATCACTGGAGTGACTCTAATGCTGCTATGGAAGAAAAAAGCTATTGGATGCCCAGGTACAGGGTTAAAAGTAGCCTTGGGTGCCCAGGCTTTTTCTACCGAAGGTGGGGGGAAGGCCTGGGACAGTGGCTAGGTTAAAGGTAGAGCCAGCAATATGACGTACACTGTTAAAAGGACGGGTTTTGTAACACCAAAACACCAGCTTGAAGGAGACCAAACCTTAACTTTGCTGGAGTATTGAAACACATCATACTGAGATGTTCTGAAACATGACACAGTGTGTTGTAACACCAACATCAAGTGTTGCGTAACACCTTCCCACTGAGAGGGAGGACTACTGGAAACGGTTGAAAACACTATTATGGTGTTTCAAGATCTGTTTAGTGCAGAATTAGATCCCCGAAAACACAGCATGGTAGCAACACAACATGACAACATCACAACACAACATGGTGGCAGAACAAAACACGATACAAACATTGGGCACAGACAACACCACAAAGGGCAAGAAGGTAGAGACAACAATACATCACACAAAGCAGCCCCAACTGTCAGTAAGTGTCCATGACTGAGTCTTTGAATTAAGATGTTTGAGTGGTTTTTGCAGCTCATTCCAGTCGCTAGCTCTCTAAAAAGCGTCTAAACACTTTGATGGTGTTTCCTGTCTAGTGTTAGATACCTTCTTCTGGGGGATTTTAGTTGATTAGTGTATCTGATTATTTGCCAGTTTAAATCCCTTTTGACAGGCATTGTTGAGCACAGAGCTCAATCCACCAACAGTAACTGGAGGTTTCACAGCGTCGCAGGATAGTGTATTTACATGTACCATTAACCGTTGGAAATGTGGGAAAGGGTGATCTCATCATCAAACTTCATTCTGCCTGAAGGTTGTGATGTCCCTTCCTCATGATCAGTAACACCTCATGATACAAGCTGCTTCATACTCATATATTTTTATTTATTCAAACATGCAAACAAAGTCTAAACATTTGGAATTACCCACAATCCTCTAAAAACAGAACCACATGGCAAGATAGGAAGTGCAAGGAGTTTAAAACCTTACTTCTAAATAGTGTAAGGCCCAACGCTGGAGATGAGAAGCAGGTACAGGGAGTGAACCATTTAATACAGACGGACATGCAACGGAACAGGGCCAGTGTCTTGACATAAACGCGACACGTCAAACAATTCTACTACAGGGATCAACACAGAGGAGCAGACATATATGCAGGGACAATCAACAAAGTGAGGGATTCCAGGTGAGTCCACTGAGCGCAGCTGCGCGTAATGATGGTAACAGGTGCGTATGATGACAGGTAGCCCGGGAGCGCCAGGGAGGGGGAGCAGGGGTGACAATTAGTTCAATCACAAAATGTTCTCCATTTTTGGTTATCCTCATATAAAATATACTTCCATTTTGAGAAACATATATTAACTTGGATTTATTCTAAAAACGAATGTTGGTCAAATGAAATTAAATCATTGAAATGACTTGCATTCATTTTTATAAAGTACATGTTGGTTATTTATTGAGTCAATTTCAATTCACCACAGAAACGTTTTTTAAAAGTGTGGCTGTGTGGTTGATTGTGTAAAATTCCGAGGAAATTTCAATGAAATGTACCATCTTACTGCCCCAGAAGTGGTGGGTCCAATTTCCGCTTCTGCCTGTCCCACTTTCACTCCTTTTCCGTCTCCTGTTTCTAGTCGGTCTAAATAAAGCAATGAAAAAATGTGGAATTCCATAAACAATATTGTCCATAGGCCCTTATCAACAATCAATATTTAGGATATAATCCATTTGGATTTGTTAACCATGTGATCGTATAAGAGACACAGGTGTTTTGATGCTGCCTTTTACATACACGGAAAACCCCTAAACGTCTTTTCACAACACTCTCTTAAAAACACCAATATTCAGATGAAATAACCACTTTGGGTGTTTAAGACAAGTCAGAGCACGTAAATTCTGTTTGACAACAGTTTCAGTGTATCATAACACTTACATTGGGTTTGCATTCAAACACCCTCCAAACAACAGGGCCCGTACGCACAAAGCGTCACAGAGTAAAACAAATGGTCGTAAGTGCTGAGAATAGAGACATTTTACTCTTATGGTTAAAAATAAAAGCTATGCATGAAGCCTCTTTAATCATGACTCCACTAAAGTCAGCAGATATTTAGGACACCTCATGAGCTGTCCTAACTAGTTAAGAGGAACCAGCAGGTATCTGGATAATAGAAACATGAGCTGTCCTAACTAGTTAAGAGGAACCAGCAGGTATCTGGATAATAACCTCATGAGCTGTCCTAACCAGTTAAGAGGAACCAGCAGGTATCTGGATAATAGAAACATGAGCTGTCCTAACCAGTTAAGAGGAACCAGCAGGTATCTGGATAATAACCTCATGAGCTGTCCTAACCAGTTAAGAGGTACCAGCAGGTATCTGGATAATAACCTCATGAGCTGTCCTAACCAGTTAAGAGGTACCAGCAGGTATCTGGATAATAGAAACATGAGCTGTCCTAACCAGTTAAGAGTTACCAGCAGGTATCTGGATAATAACCTCATGAGCTGTCCTAACCAGTTAAGAGGTACCAGCAGGTATCTGGATAATAACCTCATGAGCTGTCCTAACCAGTTAAGAGGTACCAGCAGGTATCTGGATAATAACCTCATGAGCTGTCCTAACCAGTTAAGAGGCACCAGCAGGTATCTGGATAATAGAAACATGAGCTGTCCTAACTAGTTAAGAGGAACCAGCAGGTATCTGGATAATAGAAACATGAGCTGTCCTAACCAGTTAAGAGGTACCAGCAGGTATCTGGATAATAGAAACATGAGCTGTCCTAACTAGTTAAGAGGAACCAGCAGGTATCTGGATAATAACCTCATGAGCTGTCCTAACCAGTTAAGAGGAACCAGCAGGTATCTGGATAATAGAAACATGAGCTGTCCTAACCAGTTAAGAGGAACCAGCAGGTATCTGGATAATAACCTCATGAGCTGTCCTAACCAGTTAAGAGGTACCAGCAGGTATCTGGATAATAACCTCATGAGCTGTCCTAACCAGTTAAGAGGTACCAGCAGGTATCTGGATAATAGAAACATGAGCTGTCCTAACCAGTTAAGAGTTACCAGCAGGTATCTGGATAATAACCTCATGAGCTGTCCTAACCAGTTAAGAGGTACCAGCAGGTATCTGGATAATAACCTCATGAGCTGTCCTAACCAGTTAAGAGGTACCAGCAGGTATCTGGATAATAACCTCATGAGCTGTCCTAACCAGTTAAGAGGCACCAGCAGGTATCTGGATAATAGAAACATGAGCTGTCCTAACTAGTTAAGAGGAACCAGCAGGTATCTGGATAATAGAAACATGAGCTGTCCTAACCAGTTAAGAGGTACCAGCAGGTATCTGGATAATAGAAACATGAGCTGTCCTAACCAGTTAAGAGGAACCAGCAGGTATCTGGATAATAGAAACATGAGCTGTCCTAACCAGTTAAGAGGTACCAGCAGGTATCTGGATAATAGAAACATGAGCTGTCCTAACCAGTTAAGAGGTACCAGCAGGTATCTGGATAATAACCTCATGAGCTGTCCTAACCAGTTAAGAGGAACCAGCAGGTATCTGGATAATAGAAACATGAGCTGTCCTAACCAGTTAAGAGGTACCAGCAGGTATCTGGATAATAACCTCATGAGCTGTCCTAACCAGTTAAGAGGAACCAGCAGGTATCTGGATAATAACCTCATGAGCTGTCCTAACCAGTTAAGAGGTACCAGCAGGTATCTGGATAATAACCTCATGAGCTGTCCTAACCAGTTAAGAGGTACCAGCAGGTATCTGGATAATAACCTCATGAGCTGTCCTAACCAGTTAAGAGGTACCAGCAGGTATCTGGATAATAGAAACATGAGCTGTCCTAACCAGTTAAGAGGTACCAGCAGGTATCTGGATAATAACCTCATGAGCTGTCCTAACCAGTTAAGAGGTACCAGCAGGTATCTGGATAATAACCTCATGAGCTGTCCTAACCAGTTAAGAGGTACCAGCAGGTATCTGGATAATAGCCTCATGAGCTGTCCTAACCAGTTAAGAGGTACCAGCAGGTATCTGGATAATAGCCTCATGAGCTGTCCTAACCAGTTAAGAGGAACCAGCAGGTATCTGGATAATAACCTCATGAGCTGTCCTAACCAGTTAAGAGGAACCAGCAGGTATCTGGATAATAGAAACATGAGCTGTCCTAACCAGTTAAGAGTTACCAGCAGGTATCTGGATAATAACCTCATGAGCTGTCCTAACCAGTTAAGAGGAACCAGCAGGTATCTGGATAATAACCTCATGAGCTGTCCTAACCAGTTAAGAGGAACCAGCAGGTATCTGGATAATAGAAACATGAGCTGTCCTAACCAGTTAAGAGTTACCAGCAGGTATCTGGATAATAACCTCATGAGCTGTCCTAACCAGTTAAGAGGAACCAGCAGGTATCTGGATAATAACCTCATGAGCTGTCCTAACCAGTTAAGAGGTACCAGCAGGTATCTGGATAATAGCCTCATGAGCTGTCCTAACCAGTTAAGAGGAACCAGCAGGTATCTGGATAATAACCTCATGAGCTGTCCTAACCAGTTAAGAGGTACCAGCAGGTATCTGGATAATAACCTCATGAGCTGTCCTAACTAGTTAAGAGGTACCAGCAGGTATCTGGATAATAGCCTCATGAGCTGTCCTAACCAGTTAAGAGGTACCAGCAGGTATCTGGATAATAACCTCATGAGCTGTCCTAACTAGTTAAGAGGTACCAGCAGGTATCTGGATAATAACCTCATGAGCTGTCCTAACCAGTTAAGAGGTACCAGCAGGTATCTGGATAATAACCTCATGAGCTGTCCTAACCAGTTAAGAGGTACCAGCAGGTATCTGGATAATAGAAACATGAGCTGTCCTAACCAGTTAAGAGGTACCAGCAGGTATCTGGATAATAACCTCATGAGCTGTCCTAACCAGTTAAGAGGTACCAGCAGGTATCTGGATAATAGCCCCATGAGCTGTCCTAACCAGTTAAGAGGTACCAGCAGGTATCTGGATAATAACCTCATGAGCTGTCCTAACCAGTTAAGAGGTACCAGCAGGTATCTGGATAATAACCCCATGAGCTGTCCTAACCAGTTAAGAGGTACCAGCAGGTATCTGGATAATAACCTCATGAGCTGTCCTAACCAGTTAAGAGGTACCAGCAGGTATCTGGATAATAGAAACATGAGCTGTCCTAACCAGTTAAGAGGTACCAGCAGGTATCTGGATAATAACCCCATGAGCTGTCCTAACCAGTTAAGAGGAACCAGCAGGTATCTGGATAATAACCTCATGAGCTGTCCTAACCAGTTAAGAGGTACCAGCAGGTATCTGGATAATAACCTCATGAGCTGTCCTAACCAGTTAAGAGGTACCAGCAGGTATCTGGATAATAGAAACATGAGCTGTCCTAACCAGTTAAGAGTTACCAGCAGGTATCTGGATAATAGAAACATGAGCTGTCCTAACCAGTTAAGAGGTACCAGCAGGTATCTGGATAATAACCTCATGAGCTGTCCTAACCAGTTAAGAGGTACCAGCAGGTATCTGGATAATAACCTCATGAGCTGTCCTAACCAGTTAAGAGGTACCAGCAGGTATCTGGATAATAGCCCCATGAGCTGTCCTAACCAGTTAAGAGGAACCAGCAGGTATCTGGATAATAGCCTCATGAGCTGTCCTAACCAGTTAAGAGGTACCAGCAGGTATCTGGATAATAACCTCATGAGCTGTCCTAACCAGTTAAGAGTTACCAGCAGGTATCTGGATAATAGCCTCATGAGCTGTCCTAACCAGTTAAGAGTTACCAGCAGGTATCTGGATAATAACCTCATGAGCTGTCCTAACTAGTTAAGAGGTACCAGCAGGTATCTGGATAATAACCTCATGAGCTGTCCTAACCAGTTAAGAGGAACCAGCAGGTATCTGGATAATAGCCCCATGAGCTGTCCTAACCAGTTAAGAGGTACCAGCAGGTATCTGGATAATAACCTCATGAGCTGTCCTAACCAGTTAAGAGGTACCAGCAGGTACCTGGATAATAACCTCATGAGCTGTCCTAACCAGTTAAGAGGAACCAGCAGGTATCTGGATAATAGAAACATGAGCTGTCCTAACCAGTTAAGAGGTACCAGCAGGTATCTGGATAATAACCTCATGAGCTGTCCTAACCAGTTAAGAGGTACCAGCAGGTATCTGGATAATAACCTCATGAGCTGTCCTAACCAGTTAAGAGTTACCAGCAGGTATCTGGATAATAGAAACATGAGCTGTCCTAACCAGTTAAGAGGAACCAGCAGGTATCTGGATAATAGAAACATGAGCTGTCCTAACCAGTTAAGAGTTACCAGCAGGTATCTGGATAATAGAAACATGAGCTGTCCTAACCAGTTAAGAGGTACCAGCAGGTATCTGGATAATAACCTCATGAGCTGTCCTAACCAGTTAAGAGGAACCAGCAGGTATCTGGATAATAGAAACATGAGCTGTCCTAACCAGTTAAGAGGTACCAGCAGGTATCTGGATAATAGAAACATGAGCTGTCCTAACCAGTTAAGAGGAACCAGCAGGTATCTGGATAATAGAAAACAATGCAGCGAGTCAGTGGTCCCTGCGCCCCATTGCAATTGCTTTGGAGTGGTTAAAAACACTGTTTTGATATTTCTGTTGTAATATTGTCAGGCGTGTGCGTACTGGTGGTGAAGTCAGGTGCAGGAGAGCAGAGAATTGTGAACAGGCACACACTTTATTACGGCAGGAGAGATATACAGAAGGACGCAGCTGCGTCCAAAACCTCCTCCAGCCAACAAGGCAAAGTGTATAGCGCGCACATGTCACGCAACATAAATGTACAGCAATAAGCTCCGTGAAAACACACGGAAAATAACAAACGCTTAGCCCAGTGCGTAAAACACAAATCATTTCACACAAAGACATGAGGGGGGAACAGAGGAATAAATACAATTAGTGTGATTGGGGAATGCAAACCAGGTGTGAATGGAACAAGACAAAACCAATGGAGAATTGAATAATGGAGCGGCGATGGTTAGAAAGCCGGGGACGTCGGCCGCCGCCCGAACAAGGAGAGGAGCCGACTTCGGCGGAAGTCGTGACAAATATGATCAATCCATAAATCATCAAGACCTACCTAGGCTTTATCTTTTGCGCTTTTGACAATTATTTCACATGAGGCCTATTTCACACGACATGCCTAAATATATACTCACAACCACGAGGCTAATAAAGAAACACGTTTTTATTTCGTTTATTTAATGACCTACATCATGTTATTTCAATGTATCCCTTTGGAGCGCAACATCACGTTGTTAAAAAAAAATATGTCTAAATTGAAGACATCTTATGTACCATTTGATTGTGTTCGATTTAAATTATAGGCCTTTCAAACGTTGTATGCAACATTATCGGTAAGTGACTTAATTGATCCCTACTGTATCAAAAGCGATTTAGAGTTGTTAAACAGGTGAGAGACGAGTGTGTTGACATAACGGTATAATCAAAAAACAATCAGAATTGTTAAAAATTTTTAAAAAAAAGGTTATGCATCCCAACATATTAGGCAATAAATAAGAGTAGGCAAAGCGATCTTGTCAGGCGAAAATGATATCACAGTTTTACCATTACAACATTTGATGTACATTCACTGTCCTTGTCTGAAGCGCGCTGTAGTTAACAGCTGGCGATGCCTCATTACCATCGGTTATTCCCCATCATTTGCAACAATGTCAACGAGCGTCTTCACTATCTTTCCTTTGCGGTACCTCAAACTGTCGTGATTACCAGCGGAGATCAACTTTTATAAATTGATTTTGTCTCCGAGTTCGTCGAGGCAGTGTCTTAACGTCATCCTTAATTAAACCTACTATGAGCTGGGAGTTTGTTGTTGTTGTCGTAAAACAGGTTTAACGAGATTCCTAGGACGTTGAGATTCTTTGTAGATCGGGTACCAGACCTTAGGTTAGATGCACTATTTTTCATGGTTTCATTACCCAATCATTGTGTTTAGAGTATTTCTATTGTAGATGTACAAAGTGAAAGCATAGTGGTTGAATTTCCGCAACAACTAAGAGCGTTGAAGCGCGAGGGTTAACTTCTCCGCTGTTTGGGTCGCATAGCCACCACGCTATGGGGGATGAAGCCAACCCTTCTCAGCTGTTTGGGTCGCATAGCCACCACGCTATGGGGGATGAAGCCAACCCTTCTCCGCTGTTTGGGTCGCATAGCCACCACGCTATGGGGGATGAAGCCAACCCTTCTCAGCTGTTTGGGTCGCATAGCCACCACGCTATGGGGGATGAAGCCAACCCTTCTCCGCTGTTTGGGTCGCATAGCCACCACGCTATGGGGGATGAAGCCAACCCTTCTCAGCTGTTTGGGTCGCATAGCCACCACGCTATGGGGGATGAAGCCAACCCTTCTCCGCTGTTTGGGTCGCATAGCCACCACGCTATGGGGGATGAAGCCAACCCTTCTCCGCTGTTTGGGTCGCATAGCCACCACGCTATGGGGGATGAAGCCAACCCTTCTCCGCTGTTTGGGTCGCATAGCCACCACGCTATGGGGGATGAAGCCAACCCTTCTCAGCTGTTTGGGTCGCATAGCCACCACGCTATGGGGGATGAAGCCAACCCTTCTCCGCTGTTTGGGTCGCATAGCCACCACGCTATGGGGGATGAAGCCAACCCGTGCAGTTTGCTGTGTGTAACCGTGTGATTGTGAAGTCTTGCATGTTGTTCATCGCAATATCAGCGGTGTTGCTGGTGCAACGTCTTTTCCCCTGACTACTTGTAGGGCGAGGGAGGTAATGGTTAGGTCAGCGGAGACAAGTGCATTGATCACTGTCACATTTTTCCTGAGGATGTATTTTAAAACGTATACATTCTATAAACATTTAACAAGACTGGGTCAACAAAAGAGGACATAGACACAGAATGTCCATGTCCTCCCTGGTATATGATGCCATTGCTAATACTGACTCAAATCACACAATCACTAGTCTATTTTACAGTACATCGGAATTTGAGGATTCCCACATTAAATACAGTATGTTTGGAATGAACCTAGCCTAGAGAACTAGGCTATAGACTACACAGTGGACTTTTAGCGATAGTCTATAATCTATCCTGGTTGTGGCTCACTGCAACGTCATCTGAGGACAAGACAAAGGTCGTCACTAGTTACCACAACCACAGAGTCATAAACCCCGCCTATTCCTACAATGTATCTTCTTAAAAACCTAACCCTAATCTTAACCCAAACATTAACCACACAGCTAACGTTATGCCCAACCTAATCCTAAATGAAGACCAAAAATGGCTGTGGTGACTAGTGACAAGCTAAGAATGGGGTCTCTAACCTATAATACTGGGGTGGGGCCTATGAAGACCCACTACCTACATTCACACAGGACGGAACATCTATACACGTGTCTTGTTGGAGAATTACCCTCATCCCTAGCTATTTCATATCGATTTCTGTTAGCAAAACACCGGTTAGATAAGGTTGTTATTGCGATGTTAAATGTTGTATAAGTGAGTGTTGTTGGCTCAGAACTGGAATAAACCTGTTCCACCCAGACAGGGGGTCTCTGGCCACATGTGCGCTCCTGGAAAGGCTATTTCATCAGTCCTCCGAAGAGCGCGCTCTCGACAAAAACCCCAGAGTAGGCTACGTCACTGGAGTGAAGGCGCTACCAAAACAGGCATAGACTACCAGTAAAAATACATACAACCGCTATTCATTCATTTGCCTAAAATGTAAAGGGAATGTATGCGTGTTACTCTGTTTTTTTATTCATACAATAATAAGAGAGATATGGATACAATTTATTTGTCTTCAATTTCAATTTAAGGGGTTTTATTGACATTGGAAACATATGTTGACATTGCCAAAGCAAGTGAAATAGATACTAGTATTATAATATACATCCAGTAGGCTACTTTTGTCCACGTAGGCGTAGGACCTACAGACTACTTCACAGATCTAATGGTATTGAAGTGTGATGACGCTCAGTGTCATGGAAGCATAACGCAGGGCTGCGCGCTCTTGAGAAAAAGGCTACAGCAGTATTTGCGCGCCCCCGCTTGAAGACCGGCTCGAGCCGGTAGGCTATAAAGAGCTGACAGACCGGTAAGGAAATAAGGAAACGGTTGATTTACTTAACAGAAGACACAGATGTGTTTTAGGCCTTGAAGAAAGAGAGGACAGATACAGTAACCAGGGAAACATAATCATCTATGATTCTCCTTGTGGATCGGACAAGAGGACATTTTTACATCAGGCTTAAAAAGATGTTGCTTTAGTCCTGAACATCTATTCGTCTGGTCGGAAGCGGAAGAGACAGATCTGGTAGACTAACGTTATAGGGAGAACATAGAAATAACATACCGATAAACTAGCTGCTCATTTTGCCATTAAAACCTGTTCATTATATTCGACAGTCGACTATTTTGTGTCGATCACTCTTCCGATTAGACTGATCGTCGCTCTGTTGGTAAGTATTTTATATTTCAACGTGAACTCTATGTGAACAACTCACTCACCCTATGTGAACAACTCACCCTATGTGAACAACTCACTCACCCTATGTGAACAACTCACTCACCCTATGTGAACAACTCACTCACCCTATGTGAACAACTCACCCTATGTGAACAACTCACTCACCCTATGTGAACAACTCACTTACCCTATGTGAACAACTCACTCACCCTGTGTGAACAACTCACTCACCCTATGTGAACAACTCACTCACCCTATGTGAACAACTCACTCACCCTATGTGAACAACTCACTCACCCTATGTGAACAACTCACTCACCCTATGTGAACAACTCACTCACCCTATGTGAACAACTCACCCTATGTGAACAACTCACTCACCCTATGTGAACAACTCACTCACCCTATGTGAACAACTCACTCACCCTATGTGAACAACTCACTCACCCTATGTGAACAACTCACTCACCCTATGTGAACAACTCACTCAGCTGCCAAGCAAGCTGTGATGCTCACTGCTTAGTGTAGCTCCGAGGCCAGGGCGTTGCTTAGTGATGACTTACCAGTAGTAGCCTAGGGGTTTTCAAACTGGGGTCCGTGACCCCCTATGGGTCTGCGGAGGTACTGCAGGGCTTCCGGTTGTTTTTTTTTAATAAATATTTTTGGGGATTTTTTTGTGTGAAAAATAATTACTTTATGAATATCGCTAGCTGCAACAGAATACCATAGTGGATACCATTTGTATGTCTTTGCGTCCAGTATGAAGGAAGTTATAGGTGGTTGTATGAGCCAATGCTAACTGAGCCAATGCTAACTAGCGTTAGCACAATCCTGGAAGACTACAGGAACATTTAGAGTGCTAGCTGTTACTGTTCATCTGACTCTGGGGAGGTAGTTAAAGGGCTTCATTGTCAAAATCTCGAACTATCCCTTTAATATGGAGGAAATTACACGAATTGGAGCTAATTACAGGGTTTTTTCTGTATAGAAAAGTCTTAGGTGGGCCATCCAAATGGTAATTTTCGGGATGAAAAAAAAGTTTGTGTCAACTTAAACGACTTAAACCAGATAGAAAACACGCAGAAAATATATTGTCCTATCTATCTATCTATCTATCTATCTATCTATCTATCTATCTATCTATCTATCTATCTATCTATCTATCTATCTATCTATCTATCTATCTATCTATCTATCTATATATATATATATATATATATATATATATATATATATATAAGAACAGAGAGAGATTGAATCAGAGTTCTCTCTATAGATTTCTAACTTAAACAAACAAAAGATGTATGAGAACACCCTAAGTCTCACCAGCCCACTATATGCTCGTGTGTCTTTCTTCTGGCTGTGTTCCTTTATACGTGCCAGGTCTGGAGGCTAGGGTTATTGTGTGTGTGTGTGTGTGTGTGTACACCTGTATTTGCCCTGCATGCCAGTGTCTCTCTCTCTCTCTCTCTCTACCCCTCTCTCCCTTTCCCTCTAAGTGCATACATACATACATACATACATACATACATACATACATACATACATACATACATACATACATACATACATACATACATACATACATACATACGCTGAGTCTACAAAACATTAAGAACACCTTCCTAATATTGAGTTTAACCTGTCTCCTCCCCTTCATCTACACTGATTGAAGTGGATTTAACAGGTGACATCAATAAGGGATCAAATCTTTCACCTGGATTCACCTGGTCAGTCTATGTCATGGAAAGAGCAGGTGTTCTTAATGTTTTTTACACTCAATATACACACACACACTATTTTCTACATTGTAGAATAATAGTGAAGACATAAAATCTATGAAATAACACATATGGAATCATGTAGTAACCAAAAAAGTGTTAAATCATCATAGATTTAGATTCTTCAAAGTAGCCACCCTTTGCCTTGATGACAGCGTTGCACACTCTTTGCATTCTCTTAACCAGCTTCATGAAGTAGTTACCTTGAAGGCTTTTCCAACAGTCTTGAAGGAGTTCCCACATATGCTGAGCACTTGTTGGCAGCTTTTCTTTCACTCTGCGGTCCAACTCATCCCAAACCATCTCAATTGGGTTGAGGTCGGGTGATTGTGGAGGCCAGGTCATCTGATGCAGCACTCCATCACTCTCCTTTTTGGTCAAATAGCCCTTACACAGCCTGGAGATGTGTTGGGTCATTGTCCTGTTGAAAAACAAATGATAATCCTGTTAAGTGCAAACCAGATGGGATGGCGTATCGCTGCAGAATGCTGTGGTAGCCATGCTGGTTAAGTGTGCCTTGAATTCTAATTAAATCACAGACCGTGTCACCAGCACCCTCACACCATCACACCTCCTCCTCCATGCTTCACGGTGGGAACCACACATGCAGAGATCATCCGTTCACTTGCTCTGCGTCTCACAAAGACGAGGCGGTTGGAACCAAAAATCAAACATTTGGACTCATCAGACCAAAGGACAGATTCCACCAGTCTAATGTCCATTGCTTGTGTTTATTGGCCCAAGAAAGTCTCTTCTTCTTATTGGTGTCCTTTAGTAGTGGTTTCTTTGCAGCAATTCGACCATGAAGGACTGATTCACGCAGTCTCCTCTGAACAGTTGATGTTGAGATGTGTCTGTTTTCTGAGGTGAAGTTAATTGCCGATTTCTGAGGCTGGTAACTCTAATGAACTTATCCTCTGCAGCAGAGGTAACTCTGGGTCTTCCTTTCCTGTGGCGGTCCTCATGAGAGCCAGTTTCATCATAGCGCTTGACTACACTTGAAGAAACTTTAAAAGTTCTTGAAAAACGTTAAAAGTTCCCTGATTGACACTCTGTCCCTCTCTCCCAGGTGCTCAGACCCAGCCATGCGGGGGTTAAAGTCAGCGGTGCGGGGGTGCGGGGGTCCATGTGTGTACGAGGCGGTGCCAGACGGAGGCTGGGGCTGGGCGGTGGCCGTGGCCTTCTTCTTCGTTGAGGTGTTTACTTACGGGACCATCAAGTCTCTGGGGGTGTTCCTCGAGGACCTCATGACAGAGTTTGGGGAGAGCAACAGCAGAGTATCCTGGGTCATCGCAATCTGCGTCTTCATCCTCACATTCACAGGTGGGTCAGAGAGAGCATCTTCATCTTCACAGGTGGGTCAGAGAGAGCATCTTCAGCTTCACAGGTGGGTCAGAGAGCCTCTTAATCATCCTCACCTTCACAGGTGGTTCAGAGAGAGCCTCTTAATCATCCTCAGCTTCACAGGTGGTTCAGAGAGACCCTCTTAATCATCCTCACCTTCACAGGTGGTTCAGAGAGAGCCTCTTAATCATCCTCACCTTCACAGGTGGTTCAGAGAGAGCTTCTTAATCATCCTCACCTTCACAGGTGGTTCATAGAGAGCCTCTTAGTCATCCTCACCTTCACAGGTGTTTCAGAGAGAGCCTCTTAATCATCCTCACCTTCACAGGTGGTTCAGAGAGAGCTTCTTAATCATCCTCACCTTCACAGGTGGTTCATAGAGAGCCTCTTAGTCATCCTCACCTTCACAGGTGTTTCAGAGAGAGCCTCTTAATTATCCTCACCTTCACAGGTGGTTCAGAGAGAGCCTCTTAATCATCCTCACCTTCACAGGTGGTTCAGAGAGAGCTTCTTAATCATCCTCACCTTCACAGGTGGTTCAGAGAGAGCCTCTTAGTCATCCTCACCTTCACAGGTGTTTCAGAGAGAGCCACTTAATTATCCTCACCTTCACAGGTGGTTCAGAGAGAGCCTCTTAATCATCCTCACCTTCACAGGTGGTTCAGAGAGAGCCTCTTAGTCATCCTTACCTTCACAGGTGTTTCAGAGAGAGCCTCTTAATTATCCTCACCTTCACAGGTGGTTCAGAGAGAGCCTCTTAATCATCCTCACCTTCACAGGTGGTTCAGAGAGAGCTTCTTAATCATCCTCACCTTCACAGGTGGTTCAGAGAGAGCCTCTTAATCATCCTCACCTTCACAGGTGGTTCAGAAAGAGCCTCAATCATCCTCACCTTCACAGGTGGTGCAGAGAGAGCCTCTTAATCATCCTCACCTTCACAGGTGGTTCAGAGAGAGCCTCTTAGTCATCCTCACCTTCACAGGTGGTTCAGAGAGAGCCTCTTAATCATCCTCACCTTCACAGGTGGTTCAGAGAGAGCCTCTTAATCATCATCACCTTCACAGGTGGTTCAGAGAGAGCCTCTTAATTATCCTCATCATCACCTTCACAGGTGGTTCAGAGAGAGCCTCTTAATCATCCTCATCCTCACCTTCACAGGTGGTTCAGAAAGGGCCTCTTAATTATCATCTTCACAGGTCTAGGATCAGAGTAGCAGTGCTAATCTGGGAATAGTTTTGTCTTTTAGATCATAATGGATCAGATTTTTATGGACAGGGGTCCTGATCCTAGATCAGCGCTCGTATAAGAGGCTTTATGAATATGGGCCAGTAAAGTTGTGTGAACAGTATTTAGACACAGAATCTGTCCTACTCACTGAACTGTGTCAATCAACTACTTCATTAAATAGTGTATAAGGTAAATGAAAAACATGTCTGTAGTAAAACTAACAGTCCTCTCTAACCCCTCTCTCCCTTTCTCCCCCTCTCTCTCCTCTTCCCCCTCTCTCCCTTTCTCCCCCTCTCTCCCTTTCTCCCCCTCTCTCTCCTCTTCCCCCTCTCTCCCTTTCTCCCCCTCTCTCCCTTTCTCCCCCTCTCTCCTCTTCCCCCTGCCTCCCTCTCTCCTTTCTCCCCCTCTCTCCTCTCTCCCCCTCTCTCCTCTCCCCCCTCTCTCCCTTTCTCCCTCTCTCTCCTCTTCCCTCTCTCTCCTCTCCCCCTCTCTCCTCTTCCCCCCTCCCTCTCTCTCCTCTTCCCCCTCTCTCCCTTTCTCCCCCTCTCTCCTCTTCCCCCTGCCTCCCTCTCTCCTTTCTCCCCTCTCTCCTCTCTCCCCCTCTCTCCTCTCTCCCCCTCTCTCCTCTCTCCCCCTCTCTCCTCTTCCCCCGCTCTCCCTCTCTCTCCTCTTCCCCCGCTCTCCCTCTCTCTCCTCTTCCCCCGCTCTCCCTCTCTCTCCTCTTCCCCCTCTCTCCTTTCTCCCTCTCTCCTCTCCCCCTCTCTCCTCTTCCCCCTCTCTCCTCTCCCCCTCTCTCCTCTTTCCCCTCTCTCCTCTCCCCCTCTCTCCTCTCCCCCCTCTCTCCTCTTTCCCCTCTCTCCTCTTTCCCCTCTCTCCTCTCCCCCTCTCTCCTCTCCCCCTCTCTCCTTTCTCCCCCTCTCTCCTTTCTCCCCCTCTCTCCTCTCTCCCCCTCTCTCCTCTCCCCCCTCTCTCCCTTTCTCCCTCTCTCTCCTCTTCCCTCTCTCTCCTCTCCCCCTCTCTCCTCTTCCCCCCTCCCTCTCTCTCCTCTTCCCCCTCTCTCCCTTTCTCCCCCTCTCTCCTCTTCCCCCTGCCTCCCTCTCTCCTTTCTCCCCCTCTCTCCTCTCTCCCCCTCTCTCCTCTCTCCCCCTCTCTCCTCTTCCCCCGCTCTCCCTCTCTCTCCTCTTCCCCCGCTCTCCCTCTCTCTCCTCTTCCCCCGCTCTCCCCCTCTCTCCTCTTTCCCCTCTCTCCTCTCCCCCCTCTCTCCTCTCCCCCTCTCTCCTCTTTCCCCTCTCTCCTCTCCCCCTCTCTCCTCTTCCCCTCTCTCCTCTTCCCCTCTCTCCTCTCCCCTCTCTCCTCTCTCCCCCTCTCTCCTCTCTCCTCTCCCTCTCTCTCCTCTTCTCTCTCCTCTTCTCCCTCTCTCTCCTCTTCTCCCTCTCTCTCCTCTCCCCCTCTCTCTCCTCTCCCCCCTCTCTCTCCTCTTCTCCCTCTCTCCTCTCCCCCTCTCTCCTCTTCCCCTCTCTCCTCTCCCCCTCTCTCCTCTTCCCCTCTCTCCTCTCCCTCTCTCTCCTCTTCTCCCTCTCTCTCCTCTCCCCCTCTCTCCTCTCCCCCTCTCTCCTCTCCCTCTCTCTCCTCTTCTCCCTCTCTCTCCTCTTCCCCCTCTCTCTCCTCTTCCCCCTCTCTCCTCTTCCCTCTCTCTCTCTCTCCCTCCAGCCCCTCTGTCCACGGTGCTCAGTAACCGGTTCGGGTACCGTCCCGTAGTGATGTTGGGGGGTTTTCTGATCAGTCTGGGTACCATCAGCTCTGCTTTCGTCTCCTCCATCAACGAGATGTACGTCACCATCGGCATCGTCTCAGGTAACGATCTAACTACTTTATACACACACACACACTCACACACACACACACCACTACTTCATGCTTCCTGCAATGGTCTATCTTGTGATACATATGTGAAATTCATTAGAAACACCTTGAACATGTTAGGAGAATAATGATCTATGTTTAGCTGTTACATTCATGCTTAGAATTCCAGCTGAAAAAGATCTGAATGAAACAAGGGACTCCTAGCAGTGCATGAGGCTGACTGATTGATGTCTGTCTCTTCCAGACCTGGCCTGTGTTTGTGGGGTAAAAACTCCCAACCCCACTGTCAAAGCTGGATTCAATTCAGATCGAAAGATATGAATGAAACGTGTGGTATCAATGTGGCCTAAACTCCCCCATCTTGAGTCTGTAGGACAGATTTGCACAACAGAAAAATCACAATTCCCAAAATTGTCCAAAATAAACCAATATTTCCTTTCAGATCCGATCTAAATAACTTTTCTTTTACAGAACGAAGCACTGCTAGCTGTCCCACTAAATAACTCTTCACCTTCCTTTAAAACAGACAGCAGCTAACTTAACAACCTCTGTCTTCTCTCTTCTTCTTTTTGTTTTTAACTGCGTCCTCTTTCAGCAGTCACCACGACAACAAGCCTGAGTGACCTATCAACCCTGACCTCTGACATCAGAGTGACCTGTCAGCCCTGACCTCTGACCTCTGACCCCTGACCTTGCTGCAGTGCCAGTGGCTGTCACACCCCTCTGTGTGTCCTGTGCTGGACCAATGATGTGTATATATCTAAGACATGGACTGAAACGTGAAACCGTCAACAGCATTTTGCACAGTGACTGTATTCACTTTGTAAACGTTATTTGACATGATCTTGATGACAAGGTACTCCTGTAATCGTGTTTTCATGTTGTTTGGTTTTATGTTAATCATGTGATTTCCAGATTGCGTGAACAATAACATGTGTTGTCATTGTCTAATGTGTCCAGGTCTGGGGTACTGCCTGACCTTCCTGCCCACCGTCACCATCCTGTCTCAGTACTTCAACAGAAGGAGGTCCCTGGTCACCGCCTTGGCCTCCTCAGGGGAGTCCTTTGCCATGTTTGCCTTCGCACCAGGTACGTTGCGGTTTCATGTGTGTTCGAAATGGCACCCTATTCCCTATATAGTGCACTACTTTTGACCAGGGCCCAATGACACCCTATTCCCTATATAGTGCACTACTTTTGACTAGGGCCCATAGGGTGTAGGGTGCTATATAGGGAATAGGGTGCCATTTCAGACACAGACTAATGAATCTCAAAGGCAGATATAGTTTTATTTTTAATTTAAAACACTTATTTTTTTGTGTGAGTGATACTGTTCTATAAATAATACCTGAAGCATTGTGGAGGAGCGTTAAAAAACAGGACTTTTAAATGTGTCCACCAGTCATTTAAAAGCACACATCTCCTCTTCTCCTCTGCAGCCTTCATGGCCTTGAAGGAGATCGTCGGCTGGCGCCACTGCCTCATTGTCATCGGTCTCATGCAGGCCTCCGTGATTGGCTGCGGCGCTCTGCTTCGACCAATCATCATCAGGCCTGACCAGGAAGTGTCAGGGGAGGTGTCCAATAAGGAGAAGCTGTCCGTTAAGCTACAGACGGTCTATGAGCTGGAGAATGAGGACACTCAGACCAACGTTAGCTCCGGGGAGTCTGAGGAGTCAGGGGATTCCGGGGTCACCTCTCTGTCTGCCTCCAGTGCTGACCTCCGGGTCACCACAGCCACGCAGGACCCCTCTGAGACCCGGGCCCTCATGGAGGACCAGGGGGAGAAGAACCAGGGGGGACAGGCAACCCTTGGAACCCCACTGAATCAGCTGGAGGCTGGGGAGAAAGAGCAGGGTGAGGCGGGTCCCCTTGTCCAACCCTCCAGACCTAAACTCCTAGACTTTTCGGTGTTAAAAGATGGAGCGTTCATCTGCTACTCTCTGTTTGGCCTCTTCGCCACGCTGGGGTTCTTCGCCCCGTCACTTTACATCATAGAACTCAGTAAGAGTCGCGGCGTCCACCCAGAAAAGTCGGCCTACATGCTCTCTGTAATGGCGGTGTCCGAGGTCTGCGGGCGCCTGTCCATCGGGGTCATTTTAAACAAGGTGCGGATGCGTAAGACCCAGGTGCTTCTGGGATGTGTAGTTCTGCTGTGTCTGGTGCTGCTTGCCTTCACCCTGGTGACTGAGTTCTGGGGCCTGGCAGCCTGCTGCTGTCTCTATGGCTTCCTGATGGGCACTGTGGGTTCTACACACATCCCCATGCTGGCAGAGGACGACGTGGTGGGCATAGAGAGGATGCCCTCGTCCGTGGGGGTCTATGTGTGTATCCAGAGCTTTGCTGGGCTGGCCGGACCACCGCTGGGGGGTAAGAGACCCTAGATGGTTGACTCTGTCTGGATCATAGTCTTCTCTCCATCTCTCTGTCTCTCCCTCTCAATATCTCTCCCTCTCTTCCCCTCTCCATCTCTCCCTCTCTCTCTCTCTCCCTCTCTCCCTCTCTCCCTCTCTCCCTCTCTCCCTCTCTCCCTTTCTCCCTCTCTATATCTCTCCCTCTCTCCTCTCTTTCCTCGCTCCCTCTCTTCCTAATCCTCTCTCTCTCTCCGTCCGTCTCCCATCTGCATCGCGTCTCTCCCTCTCTCGCCTCTCGCTCCTCTCTCCGACTCTCTGCCGTCTCTCCTCTCTCCCTCTCTCACCTCTCTATATCTCTCCCTCTCTCCTCCCTCTCTCCCTTTCTCCCTCTCTATATCTCTCCCTCTCTCCCTCTCTCTCCGTCTCTCCCTCTCTCCCTCTCTCTCCCCTTCTCCCTCTCTCCCTTTCTCCCCTCTCTATATCTCTCCCTCTCTCCCTCTCTCCTCTCTCCCTCTCTCCCTCTCTCCCTCTCTCCCTCTCTCCCTTTCTCCCTCTCTCCCCTCTCTATATCTCTCCCTCTCTCCATCTCTCCATCTCTATATCTCTCCCTCTCTCCCTCTCTCCCTCTCTCCCTCTCTCCCTCTCTCCCTCTCTCTGTCTCTCCCTCTCTCTGTCTCTCCCTCTCTATATCTCTCCATCTCTCTCCCTCTCTCCCTCTCTCCCTCTCTCCGTCTATCCCTCTCTCCCTCTCTCCGTCTCTCCCTCTCTCCGTCTCTCCCTCTCTCCGTCTCTCCCTCTCTCCGTCTCTCCCTCTCCCTCTCTATATCTCTCCCTCTCTCCCTCTCTATATCTCTCCCTCTCTCCCTCTCTCCCTCTCTATATCTCTCCCTCTCTCCCTCTCTCCCTCTCTCCCTCTCTCCCTCTCTCCCTCTCTCCCTCTCTCCGTCTATCCCTCTCTCCCTCTCTCCGTCTCTCCCTCTCTCCCTCTCTCCCTCTCTCCCCTCTCTCCCTCTCTATATCTCTCCCTCTCCATCTCTCTCCCTCTCTCCCTCTCTCCCTTTCTCCCTCTCTCCCTCTCTCCTGAACTCATCTAGAAGGTTTTGATTGCTGCTGCGCCAACCGGATGATCTTGGAGGGTCTTGGCAGATCTTTAGGCGTCTCTGACGTTGCCTCCTGTGTTTTCTCCCCAGGCCTGTTGGTGGACAAGACCCAGAACTATGGCTCAGCCTTCTACTCCTGTGCTGTGGGAATGGGCCTGGGCGCCATCTTCCTCGCCATGGTGGGGCCTGCCAAGTCCGGCCTCTGCCACCGCGGGAAGACGAGAAAACAGGAGGAGGAAGGAGAGGAGGAAGGAGGAGAGGAGGAGGAGAAGGTTTCTCAGGACAGTGGATCAGCAGATTATCTAGATGTTGATCTGGCTGTGGAGACCAGTCCCGCTAAATGGTCCCCAAAACAGGAGACCAACGTGGTCTGAACGCGGTCTGAACGCGGTCTGAACGCGGTCTGAACGCGGTCTGAACGCGGTCTGAACGTGGTTGAATAACTAAGACAGAACCAGGTCTCCTTTGGAAAAACAAGTCTTCTGAACTCAATGGGACGACCTGGTTAAATAAAGGTTCAATTAAAAAATACATGATAGCGTTTAGCCGACCGCTGCCTAACTGACCGACCAAGGAGAACCTCGACCGCTGCCTAACTGACCGACCAAGGAGAACCTCGACCGCTGCCTAACTGACCGACAAAGGAGAACCTCGACCGCTGCCTAACTGACCGACCAAGGAGATCCTCGACCGCTGCCTAACTGACCGACCAAGGAGATCCTCGACCGCTGCCTAACTGACCGACAAAGGAGAACCTCGACCGCTGCCTAACTGACCGACCAAGGAGATCCTCGACCGCTGCCTAACTGACCGACAAAGGAGAACCTCGACCGCTGCCTAACTGACCGACCAAGGAGATCCTCGACCGCTGCCTAACTGACCGACCAAGGAGAACCTCGACCGCTGCCTAACTGACCGACCAAGGAGAACCTCGACCGCTGCCTAACTGACCGACCAAGGAGAACCTCGACCGCTGCCTAACTGACCGACCAAGGAGAACCTCGACCGCTGCCTAACTGACCGACCAAGGAGAACCTCGACCGCTGCCTAACTGACCGACAAAGGAGAAGAAACACCCAACCATCTAGCAAATAAGAAAACACACACACTGTCAACATGCTACTGAGAGACTGAGTGCTGGACAAACATCTCTGTGGTACAGAATGTATACACACACACACACACACACACACACACACACACACACACACACACACACACACACACACACACACACACACACACACACACACACACACACACTGTCAACATGCTACTGAGAGACTGAGTGCTGGACAAACACCTCTGTGGTACAGAATGTATACACACACACACACACACACACACACACACACACAGCTTTGACCTGTTTACCCTCTCAGATGTCATTCACACACTTGCATTGCAGCGAACAACTATCTAAGGTGCATTCCTATTGACCAAGTCTCTCTCCTCAGAGTCAACCAAACTCCATGCATGGCTGAGACACAGGCTTTTAACATGATTACTGCTCTGTCAGTAGTTGATATAACCATGATATGACCTTTCTGTTCATAGTTATAACCATGATATGACCACTCGGTTCATAGCTATAACCATGATATGACCTCTCGGTTCATAGTTATAACCATGATATGTCCTCACTGTTCATAGTTATAACCATGATATGACCTCTCTGTTCATAGTTATAACCATGATATGACCTCACTGTTCATAGTTATAACCATGATATGACCTCTCGGTTCATAGTTATAACCATGATATGACCTCACTGTTCATAGTTATAACCATGATATGTCCTCACTGTTCATAGTTATAACCATGATACGACCTCTCTGTTCATAGTTATAACCATGATATGACCTCACTGTTCATAGTTATAACCATGACATGACCTCACTGTTCATAGTTATAACCATGACATGACCTCACTGTTCATAGTTATAACCATGATATGACCTCACTGTTCATAGTTATAACCATGATATGTCCTCACTGTTCATAGTTATAACCATGATACGTCCTCACTGTTCATAGTTATAACCATGACATGACCTCACTGTTCATAGTTATAACCATGATATGACCTCACTGTTCATAATTATAACCATGATATGACCTCACTGTTCATAGTTATAACCATGACAAGACCTCGCTGTTAATAGTTCTAACCATGATATGACCTCACTGTTCATAATTATAACCATGATATGACCTCACTGTTCAGTTCTAACCATGACATGACCTCACTGTTCAGTTCTAACCATGACATGACCTCACTGTTCATAGTTATAACCATGACATGACCTCACTGTTCAGTTATAACCATGACATGACCTCACTGTTCAGTTATAACCATGACATGACCTCACTGTTCATAGTTATAACCATGACATGACCTCACTGTTCATAGTTATAACCATGACATGACCTCACTGTTCAGTTCTAACCATGACATGACCTCACTGTTCAGTTCTAACCATGACATGACCTCCCTGTTCAGTTCTAACCATGACATGACCTCGCTGTTCATAGTTATAACCATGACATGACCTCGCTGTTCAGTTCTAACCATGACATGACCTCACTGTTCAGTTCTAACCATGACATGACCTCACTGTTCAGTTCTAACCATGACATGACCTCGCTGTTCATAGTTATAACCATGACATGACCTCACTGTTCAGTTCTAACCATGACATGACCTCACTGTTCAGTTCTAACCATGACATGACCTCACTGTTCAGTTCTAACCATGACATGACCTCACTGTTCAGTTCTAACCATGACATGACCTCACTGTTCATAGTTCTAACCATGACATGACCTCACTGTTCAGTTCTAACCATGACATGACCTCACTGTTCAGTTCTAACCATGACATGACCTCACTGTTCAGTTCTAACCATGACATGACCTCACTGTTCAGTTCTAACCATGACATGACCTCACTGTTCAGTTCTAACCATGACATGACCTCACTGTTCAGTTCTAACCATGACATGACCTCACTGTTCATAGTTCTAACCATGACATGACCTCACTGTTCAGTTCTAACCATGACATGACCTCACTGTTCATAGTTCTAACCATGACATGACCTCACTGTTCATAGTTCTAACCATGACATGACCTCACTGTTCAGTTCTAACCATGACATGACCTCACTGTTCAGTTATAACCATGACATGACCTCACTGTTCAGTTCTAACCATGATGACTGTTTCTCTGTCTCAACCCCTCAGTTGATGCCAAAGGCCTGGTAGTAACAGGCCAAGTCCTGTCTTCATATTGATTACTATTATTATGGTTGAATCTGAATGACTACTGTTATCCAAACATAATACCACCACAGTATTCTACACAGCCTGTACACAATGTTTATCTCAACAGTCTACTTCATGTACCTATGTAATGTATAAATTTGATATAAAAGTGCCAAATAAGGTTATAGGTGAAACTAAGACGTATGGATTACAGTGTGAATGACTAGCTGTTTCAATTCTGTGGATCACTATTTTACCTGTCAGTCAATCAAACAAACAATCAAAGCTTTTATTTATATTGTGTTTATTTAAAAAAAAAGATATAAATGCATTTGAAGTGCTTGCAGCAAGCCAAAGGCCACAGTGACAAGACACAACTTCCTAGGTAGGTAGTGGTGGAGATTTGACTACAAAAGAGTTGATTCCTCGATCGTCGACTCCAAAACATCCTGGAGTCTTTCACCACTATATAGGTAGGTAAAGACCTGGAGACAAGGAGAGGGGCCGATCTTCCTCAGACTGGCCTAAATGCCCTACCCAAAGACTCTCAGTCACTCAGACCTCTTGCACTGAGATGCAGGGTCTTAGACCACAGGGCCACTGGGGAGTTCTATCATCTCTGCTGTAACACTCACTGCTGATCAGCTTTTTTAATTGATTAAATTGATTTGTTTATAACAAACGAACATTTGAACACGTGTCCATGTATTCATTCTATTGAGGGAGGCATATATACAATGCATTCAGAAAGTATTCAGATCCCTTCCCCCACATTTTGTTACATTACAGCCTGATTCTAAAACGGATTAAAAAAATAATAATTACACACAATACCCTATAATGACAAAGCGAAAACAGGTTTTTAGAAATTTTTGCAAATATATTAAGAATAAAAAAGAAATACCTGTAAACACATTTACATAAGTATTCAGACCTTTTGCTATGATACTTGAAATTGAGCTCAGGTGCATCCTGTTTCCATTGATCATCCTTGAGATGTTTCTTGGAGTCCAACTGTGGTAAATTCAATTGATTGGATATGATTTGGAAAGGCACACACCTGTGTATATAAGGTCCTGCCAAGATTGAACTCTTGGCCCGAATGCCAAGCGTCATGTCTGGAGGAAACCTGGCACCATACCTACGGTGAAGCATGGTGGTGGCAGCATCATGATGTGGGGATGTTATTCAGCGGCATGAACTGGGAGACTAGTCAGGATCGAGGGAAAGCTGAACGGAGCAAAGTACAGAGATCCTTGATGAAAATCTGCTCCAGAGTGCTCAGGACATCAGACTGGGGCGAAGGTTCACCTTCCAACAGGACAACGACCCTAAGCACACAGACAAGAAATGCAGGAGTGGCTTCGAGACCAAATTTCAAGTATCAGAGCAAAGGGTCTGAATACTTATGTAAATAAGGTATTTATGTTTTTTATTCTTATAACATTTGCAAACATTTCTAAAAACCTGTTTTTGCTTTGTCATTATGGGGTTTTGTGTGTAGATTTTGTGTTAAACACAAATATTTAATCAATTTTAGAATAAGGCTGTAACGTAACAAAATGTGGAAAAAGTCAAGGGGTCTGAATACTATCTGAATGAACCGTACTTACTGGACGAGAGAAAGACATCGAGAGAGAAAGAGAGAGAGTCTGTCAGTGTTGAAGCTGAAGGTTAATGTGTGTGTGTGTGTGTATCTCAGTGTTGATGTTGATGATTTATGGCACACACACACACACACACACACACACACACACACACACACACACACACACACACACACACACACACACACACACACACACACACACACACACACACACACACACACACACACACACACACACACACACACACACACACACACACACACACACACACACACACACACACACACACACACACACACACACAATTCAAATGTAAGTGCTTTATTGGCATGGGAAACATATGTTAACATTGGTCTTTATTGGCATGGGAAACATATGTTAACATTGGTCTTTATTGGCATGGGAAGCATATGTTAACATTGGTCTTTATTGGCATGGGAAACATATGTTAACATTGGTCTTTATTGGCATGGGAAGCATATGTTAACATTGGTCTTTATTGGCATGGGAAGCATATGTTAACATTGGTCTTTATTGGCATGGGAAGCATATGTTAACATTGGTCTTTATTGGCATGGGAAGCATATGTTAACATTGGTCTTTATTGGCATGGGAAGCATATGTTAACATTGGTCTTTATTGGCATGGGAAGCATATGTTAACATTGGTCTTTATTGGCATGGGAAGCATATGTTAACATTGGTCTTTATTGGCATGGGAAACATATGTTAACATTGGTCTTTATTGGCATGGGAAGCATATGTTAACATTGGTCTTTATTGGCATGGGAAGCATATGTTAACATTGGTCTTTATTGGCATGGGAAACATATGTTAACATTGCCAAAGCAAGTGAAATAGATAGTAAACAAAAGTGAAATAAACAATAAAACATTTACAGTAAACATTACACTCACAAAAGTTCCACAGGAATAAAGACATTTCAAATGTCATATTATGTATATGTTAGTTAAAGTACAAAAGGGAAAATAAATGAACATAAATATGGGGTGTATTTGTTGCCCTTGTCTTGTGGCAACAGGTCACAAATCTTGCTGCTGTGACCCTCTCTCTCCTACAGTGGTCTACTGCACCGTGATAACTCCTGAGTTAGGCTGCCAGTTAGCGTTTCTCCTACAGTGGTCTACTGCACCGTGATAACTCCTGAGTTAGGCTGCCAGTTAGCGTTTCTCCTACAGTGGTCTACTGCACCGTGATAACTCCTGAGTTAGGCTGCCAGTTAGCGTTTCTCCTACAGTGGTCTACTGCACCGTGATAACTCCTGAGTTAGGCTGCCACCTAGCGTCTCCTCAGTAACATTACATCCTGATGTTGACCTATATTACATGAGGCTCTGTTGCCTTGGTAACATTAGTACAGTCCCCATGACAGTGCTAAGCAAAGCAGCCCTTCCTGTCCCACATCGATGACATGTTGGTGAGTACTATAGGAGTGCAGATCTGGAATCTGCATCCCCTCTGAACGCTGCTGCTGCTCTGTTATTATCTATGCATACAGTGAGGGAAAAAAGTATTTGATCCCCTGCTGATTTTGTACGTTTTCCCACTGACAAAGAAATGATCAGTCTATAATTTTAATGATAGGTTTATTTGAACAGTGAGAGACAGAATAACAACAAAAAAATCCAGAAAAACGCATGTCAAAATTGTTATAAATTGATTTGCATTTTAATGAGGGAAATAAGTATTTGACCCCCTCTCAATCAGAAAGATTTCTGGCTCCCAGGTGTCTTTTATACAGGTAACAAACTGAGATTAGGAGCACAATCTTAAAGGGAGTGCTCCTAATCTCAGTTTGTTACCTGTATAAAAGACACCTGTCCACAGAAGCAATCAATCAATCAGATTCCAAACTCTCCACCATGGCCAAGACCAAAGAGCTCTCCAAGGATGTCAGGGACAAGATTGTAGACCTACACAAGGCTGGAATGGGCTACAAGACCATCGCCAAGCAGCTTGTGTGATTATTCACAAATGGAAGAAACACAAAAGAACTGTCAATATCCCTCGGCCTGGGGCTCCATGCAAGATCTCACCTCGTGGAGTTGCAATGATCATGAGAACGGCGAGGAATCAGCCCAGAACTACACGGGAGGATCTTGTCAATGATCTCAAGGCAGCTGGGACCATAGTCACCAAGAAAACAATTGGTAACACACTACGCCGTGAAGGACTGAAATCCTGCAGCGCCCGCAGGGGATCAAATACTTTTTCTCCTCACTGTAGTCACTTTGATAACTCTACCTATATGTACATATTACCTCAATTACCTCGACACCGGTGCCCTCGCACATTGACATTGACTCTGTACCGTAATACCCTCTGTATATAGCCTCCACATTGACTCTGTACCGGTACCCCCTGTTTATAGCCTCCACATTGACTCTGTACCGTAATACCCTGTATATAGCCTCCACATTGACTCTGTACCGGTACCTCCTGTATATAGCCTCCACATTGACTCTGTACCGGTACCCCCTGTATATAGCCTCCACATTGACTCTGTACCGGTACCCCCTGTATATAGCCTCCACATTGACTCTGTACCGTAATACCCTGTATATAGCCTCCACATTGGCTCTGTACCGGTACCCCCTGTATATAGCCTCCACATTGACTCTGTACCGGTACCCCTTGTATATAGCCTCCACATTGACTCTGTACCGGTACCCCCTGTATAGCCTCCACATTGACTCTGTACCGGTACCCCCTGTATATAGCCTCCACATTGACTCTGTACCGTAACACCCTGTATATAGCCTCCACATTGACTCTGTACCGGTACCCCCTGTATATAGCCTCCACATTGACTCTGTACCGTAATACCCTGTATATAGCCTCCACATTGACTCTGTACCGGTACCCCCTGTATATAACCTTCACATTGACTCTGTACCGGTACCCCTGTATATAACCTCCACATTGACTCTGTACCGGTACCTCTGTATATAGCCTCCACATTGACTCTGTACCGGTACCCCCTGTATATAGCCTCCACATTGACTCTGTACCGGTACCCCCTGTATATAGCCTCCACATTGACTCTGTACCGTAATACCCTGTATATAGCCTCCACATTGACTCTGTACCGGTACCCCTGTATATAACCTCCACATTGACTCTGTACCGGTACCTCTGTATATAGCCTCCACATTGACTCTGTACCGGTACCCCCTGTATATAGCCTCCACATTGACTCTGTACCGTAATACCCTGTATATAGCCTCCACATTGACTCTGTACCGATACCCCCTGTATATAGCCTCCACATCGACTCTGTACCGATACCCCCTGTATATAGCCTCGCTATTGTTATTTACTGCTGCTCTTTAACTATTTGTTATTCTTATCTCTTACTTTTTTTGGGGGGGGGGCATTTTCTTAAAACTGCGTTGTTGGTTAAGGGCTTGTCAGTAAGCATTTCACGGTAAGGTCAACACCTGTTGTATTCAGCATTTCACGGGAAGGTCAACACCTGTTGTATTCAGCATTTCACGGTAAGGTCAACACCTGTTGTATTCAGCATTTCACTGTAAGGTCTACACCTGTTGTATTCAGCATTTCACGGTAAGGTCAACACCTGTTGTATTCAGCATTTCACGGTAAGGTCAACACCTGTTGTATTCAGCATTTCACTGTAAGGTCTACACCTGTTGTATTCAGCATTTCACGGTAAGGTCTACACCTGTTGTATTCAGCATTTCACGGTAAGGTCAACACCTGTTGTATTCAGCATTTCACTGTAAGGTCTACACCTGTTGTATTCAGCATTTCACGGTAAGGTCAACACCTGTTGTATTCAGCATTTCACTGTAAGGTCTACACCTGTTGTATTCAGCATTTCACGGTAAGGTCTACACCTGTTGTATTCAGCATTTCACTGTAAGGTCAACACCTGTTGTATTCAGCATTTCACGGTAAGGTCAACACCTGTTGTATTCAGCATTTCACGGTAAGGTCAACACCTGTTGTATTCAGCATTTCACGGTAAGGTCAACACCTGTTGTATTCAGCATTTCACGGTAAGGTCTACACCTGTTGTATTCAGCATTTCACGGTAAGGTCTACACCTGTTGTATTCAGCATTTCACGGTAAGGTCAACACCTGTTGTATTCAGCATTTCACTGTAAGGTCTACACCTGTTGTATTCAGCATTTCACTGTAAGGTCAACACCTGTTGTATTCAGCATTTCACGGTAAGGTCAACACCTGTTGTATTCAGCATTTCACGGTAAGGTCAACACCTGTTGTATTCAGCATTTCACGGTAAGGTCAACACCTGTTGTATTCAGCATTTCACGGTAAGGTCAACACCTGTTGTATTCAGCATTTCACGGTAAGGTCAACACCTGTTGTATTCAGCATTTCACTGTAAGGTCTACACCTGTTGTATTCAGCATTTCACTGTAAGGTCTACACCTGTTGTATTCAGCATTTCACTGTAAGGTCTACACCTGTTGTATTCAGCATTTCACGGTAAGGTCAACACCTGTTGTATTCAGCATTTCACTGTAAGGTCTACACCTGTTGTATTCAGCATTTCACTGTAAGGTCTACACCTGTTGTATTCAGCATTTCACTGTGAGGTCTACTACACCTGTTGTATTCAGCATTTCACTGTGAGGTCTACTACACCTGTTGTATTCAGCATTTCACTGTGAGGTCTACTACACCTGTTGTATTCAGCATTTCACTGTAAGGTCTACTACACCTGTTGTATTCAGCATTTCACGGTAAGGTCAACACCTGTTGTATTCAGCATTTCACTGTAAGGTCAACACCTGTTGTATTTGGCACATGTGACAAATACAATTTGATTTGATATAAAAGGCTAAACTGATCCTAGATCAGCACTCCGAGACACTTGATACAAATGACCACAGGATGTCTATTCTATGGGACCAGACGTGTGATAAGCTTATATGTGTCAGTCTCCTAGCAGTACAAATACAATACATAGCTTTGTGTGGAAGATGTACAAGAACTACAAAACCCACAACCATCATATCCTATTTGTATGAGCTTTCCACAACCGCTGCAAAATGCAGGGATGTGATTGGCCACATAGAAAATCAGGTGCAACAGTCAAGAGGCTAAATGCCAAGACATGGACAGTATTATAACATTTACATTTTTTTTTACATTGTAGTCATTTAGCAGACGCTCTTATCCAGAGCGACTTACAGTAGTGAATGCATACATTTCATACATTGTTTTTTTTTCTGTGCTGGCCCCCCGTGGGAATCGAACCCACAACCCTGGTGTTGCAAACACCATGCTCTACCAACTGAGCTACAGGGAATATTAAATTACATTCCTGATCTTCCAGGAAGTAGGTCTGAAAACCAAGAATTCCTGATTCCTGATGTCTGGTTGACTGTAGGTGTCTGAAATGTCACCCTAATCCCTCTATCCAGTGGATTCAGAAAGTATTCAAACCCCTTGACTTTTTCCATATCTTTACTTTTTCTACATTTTAAATACTTATGTAAATAAGATATTTCCTGTTTTTTAATCTTAATAAAAATGTTGGGACACTTTTCTACCTAAGTCTCGAACAAACTTGTGTTGACAAGGCCGGCTTCACCCACACAAACAAGTAGTATGGATAGAGCCAACACAGTCAACCACCAACGACCTCATGCTGTCGTCTTCCCTCTCTTATACCCCCCAAGGGTTTGTTTATTTACAACATGACCTTGCTTATCATGTAAAACAGTTGGTTCTTCAGGGCTTTGGTCTGGCCCTTCGTCTTTTTCAAGTCTTTGGTCTCGACTCACATCTGCTTCTGCCTCTTGTTTCAGGCTGTGTCTGGCTCCATCATCTCCTGTGGGCTGAACACCTTCTGGCAGTGGGACAGGTGGTGCCAGCCGGACCTGTCCTGAACTCTGACCGCTGTTGGTGTTGCCATGGTTACCTTGAATGGCCCCATCCATCTTGACTGGTTCCATTTTCTCTTGTGTACCCGGATTTTGACCCAGTCTCCAACCTCCACAGGCAGGTCGTCGGGTTCCTCACACCTCCTCCTGAGCTTTCCTAGTGTGAGAGTGGAGAGATCTGACAACAGTAGTTAGCTCTTTCATGTACTCCAAGTGTTCTACTTCAGCTAGAGTGAGGTCTATTTGTCTGTCAGTCATGGGTCTGTGTGTGGGAACATTCATGGGTCTTCCTGTCAACATTTCATGTGGTGTAACACCCCAGGCCTTTATTAACACTACTGAGCATTTTCATTAACACCAGAGGTAAACAATCCACCCAAGATTTCTTGGTGGAGTGGCATGCCTTAGCTAACCCGTGTTTAATAGATTGGTTAGCTCTCTCGGTAACCCCATTACGCTGAGGGTGGTAGATGGACACAAACTTCTGGTCCCCTCCCATTATTACGGTGACCTGCTTCACTACATCACCAGTGAAGTGGGTACCATTGTCTGCAGATAAAACCTCAGGAACACCAAATCTAGGTATTATCTCCCTCACAGGTAGCTTTGCTACTGTCTCAGCATCACAGTGTGTGGTGGGAAATGCCTCCACCCACCTGGTGAACCTGTCAACAAGAACTAAACACTACCTTTTCCTTTCTTATCTTTCTGCAAGATCTATAAAATCCATGGAAACCAAGATCTATAAAATCCATGGAAACCAATCCAAAGAAATGACCTCTATCATATCCCCCCTTGACAAATGGGCCACACCATGGGCCACACCATGGGCCACTTGGCAGAAGGAGGTGATAAGACAAGCTGGTAGACACGGTGTGCCAGACTGAGTCTGTCTCCAAATTTTAGAAACGGGGTCAAGCTTACAACCCCGCTGTTGCCATATCAAATGAGAACCAACATCCAAAGCCTGTTTAGATGCCAAATCATCAGTGTCTTTCCCAACAGTAGCAGAGAAGAATACGGAGTGTCTATGACACTTTGAAGCAGCCAATCTAGCAGCCTGATCTGCCATAGTGTTACCTGTACTCACAAAGTCTTTCCCCCCAGTGTGAGCAGCAACCTTCACAATAGCCAAAGCAGAGGGCAGTATCATAGACTCCAAGAGATCTAAAACCATAGTTCTATTACGAATAGGACATTCCACAAGCATTGTGAAAACCCCTACTCCTCCAGACACCACACCAGGAGAGACAAACCCCAATGGCATAAACAGAATCAGAGAAAATTGTAACCGTTTTCCCTTCTCCTATTTTACAGGCAGTGGTTAATGCCAAAAGTTCAGCCTGTTGAGGTGAGAAAGTATCTGGTAGTGGTTGTTGTATGTGAGTGGGTCTATCAATTGTTACAATACCAAACCCTGCATGTTTCTTCCCTGTAGTTTGATCTATATATGCAGAACCGTCAACGAAAAGCTCCAAGTCAGCATCAGTCAGGGTAGTGACAGAGAGGTCAGGCCCAGCCTTCAGTGGTGAGGGACCCACTGTCTCCGCACTGCCCTGTTGAATCTGTCATGGTGCCCCGTGGGTTTGTTTTAATCAGGTTCTATGTAATGTGGACTGAGTGACTTATCTCTATGGTAGTGTAGAAAAACCCAGTTCTATCCCCGAATACGGGTAGTAGAACCTAACATAGGATGATATACCCAACGCAGTTCTATCCCTGAATACGGGTAGTAGAACCTAACATAGGATGATAAACCCAACGCAGTTCTATTGTCTCTGACCCCTCCTCTTCTTTAGTTTACCTTCACTAACTTCACACTACTGTAAATGGTTCCACATACGTGTGGTAAATAACCACAATTGGTGTCAATTGTATTTTAACTTCAGTACGGGGGGTCTCCCTGTCTCCTCTCTCGTGGATGTAATGGAAGAGGAAACTGACAACATGTCTTTCCCAAGACGCAATTCACAAATGTATCCCTTCTGGTACTAGTCTTAAAGACTTGTTGTCTGTACCAGTCTAGATTTATTTCAGTACATAGAAATTATTGATATTGACTAGCATCTATCCATTCACTGTTATCAAATACACTCAACTCATACAACAATTGTCCCACACCAAATCTATAATCCCAACAATTATACATATATCAAAACAAAACCAGTGTCTTCCCTCAGGTAAGGTCACCGTACATAAAACCAGTGTCTTCCCTCAGGTAAGAACACCGTACATAAAACCAGTGTCTTCTCTCAGGTAAGGTCACAGTACATAAAACCAGTGTCTTCCCTCAGGTAAGGTCACAGTACATAAAACCAGTGTCTTCCCTCAGGTAAGAACACCGTACATAAAACCAGTATCTTCTCTCAGGTAAGGTCACCGTACATAAAACCAGTATCTTCCCTCAGGTAAGGTCACCGTACATAAAACCAGTGTCTTCTCTCAGGTAAGAACACCGTACATAAAACCAGTGTCTTCTCTCAGGTAAGGTCACCGTACATAAAACCAGTGTCTTCTCTCAGGTAAGAACACCGTACATAAAACCAGTGTCTTCCCTCAGGTAAGGTCACCGTACATAAAACCAGTGTCTTCTCTCAGGTAAGAACACCGTACATAAAACCAGTGTCTTCTCTCAGGTAAGGTCACCGTACATAAAACCAGTGTCTTCTCTCAGGTAAGAACACCGTACATAAAACCAGTGTCTTCCCTCAGGTAAGAACACCGTACATAAAACCAGTATCTTCTCTCAGGTAAGGTCACCGTACATAAAACCAGTATCTTCCCTCAGGTAAGGTCACCGTACATAAAACCAGTGTCTTCTCTCAGGTAAGAACACCGTACATAAAACCAGTGTCTTCTCTCAGGTAAGGTCACCGTACATAAAACCAGTGTCTTCCCTCAGGTAAGGTCACCGTACATAAAACCAGTGTCTTCTCTCAGGTAAGAACACCGTACATAAAACACATTCAATCACGTGTCACCCAGTACCTCAGTACTGACTTGGTTCATCCTCATCTATAACCAAGTTCCTCACACAAGGTTCCATTAGACCCTCAGGATTGTCTGTCTATTACACTTGTGGATTCTGGGTAATTTATCACATATACATCCTATAACAGGCGTGTACATACATTTAGCTATCGACTGTTCCTGTAATTATTAACCCCATGAGTGAGGTGCCACTTACACACCGGAATGAGTCATCAACCACACAGCTTCTTCTAATATCAGACTTTTGGTTTAACGGGCGTCTGCTTACCTTATAGTTTGATGAGCTGCACAGTCTGCTTACCTTATAGTTTGATGAGCTGCACAGTCTGCTTACCTTATAGTTTGATGAGCTGCACAGTCTGCTTACCTTATAGTTTGATGAGCTGCACAGTCTGCTTACCTTATAGTTTGATGAGCTGCACAGTCTGCTTACCTTATAGTTTGATGAGCTGCACAGTCTGCTTACCTTATAGTTTGATGAGCTGCACAGTCTGCTTACCTTATAGTTTGATGAGCTGCACAGTGGGACGCAGAGCACCCAGACGCGGTGGTCTCTCCTGACAAGCTCGCCAAATGTTGGGGGGTCCTTTACATGGGGTGATGTAAGTTTCCTTCAACAATCAGTCTTCCACATACATGACACAGACACAGGAACCTCGGTATAAAACTCTTTAGTAATAAAATGCAATTGCAGACAGATTCACATACAGAATTACCTCAGTAGTCTATAGTAAAGATCTGTGTGGTGAAACAGGAGAAAATGCTCTTTATACAACCTACCACTAATCATACCTTGACACTGTTGCACTGGATTAGATACAGAGTATCTAAGACGAGGAAAAACATGTCTAGACTGTGGTTCCTCACTCTACTATCTCGGCCTTGAGGCTGGGTGACTATCAGCAGGTGCAGACAATTCTCAGCCTGAGAACTAAAGCAGTACATCTCTATTTACCCAGTACTTTTCCATCATTGCAATCATACAAAGGTTATCACATATATACAGTAATCATGACACTGGTGAAGCCCCACACCCAACCCCCAGGGTAACCCCCAACTCCCAGGGTAACCCCCAGGGTAACCCCCAACTCCCAGGGTAACCCCCAGGGTAACCCCCAGGGTAACCCCCAACTCCCAGGGTAACCCACAACTCCCAGGGTAACCCCCAGGGTAACCCCCAACTCCCAGGGTAACCCCCAGGGTAACCCCCAACTCCCAGGGTAACCCCCAACTCCCAGGGTAACCCCCAGGGTAACCCCCAACTCCCAGGGTAACCCCCAGGGTAACCCCCAACTCCCAGGGTAACCCCCAACTCCCAGGGTAACCCCCAGGGTAACCCCCAACTCCCAGGGTAACCCACAATCCCAGGGTAACCCCCAGGGTAACCCCCAACCCCCAGGGTAACCCCCAGGGTAACCCCCAACTCCCAGGGTAACCCACAACTCCCAGGGTAACCCCCAGGGTAACCCCCAACTCCCAGGGTAACCCCCAGGGTAACCCCCAACTCCCAGGGTAACCCCCAACTCCCAGGGTAACCCCCAGGGTAACCCCCAACTCCCAGGGTAACCCCCAACCCCCAGGGTAACCCCCAATTCCCAGGGTAACCCCCAGGGTAACCCCCAACTCCCAGGGTAACTCCCAGGGTAACCCCCAACTCCCAGGGTAACCCACAATCCCAGGGTAACCCCCAGGGTAACCCCCCAACTCCCAGGGTAACCCCCAACTCCCAGGGTAACCCACAACTCCCAGGGTAACCCACAACTCCCAGGGTAACCCCAAGGATAACCCCCAACTCCCAGGGTAACCCCCAGGGTAACCCCCAACTCCCAGGGTAACCCCCAACTCCCAGGGTAACCCCCAGGGTAACCCACAACTCCCAGGGTAACCCCCAGGGTAACCCCCAACTCCCAGGGTAACCCACAACGCCCAGGGTAACCCCCAGGGTAACCCACAACGCCCAAGGTAACCCCCAGGGTAACCCCCAACTCCCAGGGTAACCCCCAACTCCCAGGGTAACCCACAACTCCCAGGGTAACCCCCAGGATAACCCCCAACTCCCAGGGTAAACCCCAGGGTAACCCCCAACTCCCAGGGTAACCCCCAGGGTAACCCCCAACTCCCAGGGTAACCCACAACGCCCAGGGTAACCCCCAGGGTAACCCCCAACTCCCAGGGTAACCCCCAGGGTAACCCCCAACTCCCAGGGTAACCCCCAACTCCCAGGGTAACCCCCAGGGTAACCCCCAACTCTCAGGGTAACCCACAACTCCCAGGGTAACCCCAGGGTAACCCCCAACTCCCAGGGTAACCCCCAGGGTGACCCCCAACTCCCAGGGTAACCCCCAGGGTAACCCCCAACTCCCAGGGTAACCCCCAGGGTGACCCCCAACTCCCAGGGTAACCCCCAGGGTAACCCCCAACTCCCAGGGTAACCCCCAACTCCCAGGGTAACCCACAACGCCCAGGGTAACCCCCAGGGTAACCCCCAACTCCCAGGGTAACCCCCAGGGTAACCCCCAACTCCCAGGGTAACCCCCAGGGTAACCCCCAACTCCCAGGGTAACCCCCAACTCCCAGGGTAACCCCCAGGGTAACCCACAACTCCCAGGGTAACCCACAACTCCCAGGGTAACCCCCAGGGTAACCCCCAACTCCCAGGGTAACCCCCAGGGTAACCCCCAACTCCCAGGGTAACCCCCAACTCCCAGGGTAACCCACAACTCCCAGGGTAACCCCCAACTCCCAGGGTAACCCCCAGGGTAACCCCCAACTCCCAGGGTAACCCCCAGGGTAACCCCCAGGGTAACCCCCAACTCCCAGGGTAACCCCCAGGGTAACCCCCAACTCCCAGGGTAACCCCCAACTCCCAGGGTAACCCCCAACTCCCAGGGTAACCCCCAGGGTAACCCCCAGGGTAACTCCCAGGGTAACCCCCAACTCCCAGGGTAACCCCCAACTCCCAGGGTAACCCCCAGGGTAACCCCCAGGGTAACTCCCAGGGTAACCCCCAGGGTAACTCCCAGGGTAACTCCCAGGGTAACCCCCAACTCCCAGGGTAACCCCCAACTCCCAGGGTAACCCCCAGGGTAACCCCCAGGGTAACCCCCAACAAGCGTCATACCCAAGAAGACTTGAGGATGTAATTGCTGCCAAAGGTGCTTCAACACAGTAGTGAGTAAAAGGTTTGGATATGTATGTAAATGTGATTTCATTTTTTTTGTTTTGCTAAATTGTCTATAAACCTGTTTTTGCTTTGTCATTATGGGGTATTGTGATGTCATTATGGGGTATTGTGATGTCATTATGGGGTATTGTGATGTCATTATGGGGTATTGTGATGTCATTATGGGGTATTGTGATGTCATTATGGGGTATTGTGTGTAGATTGATGAGGGAATAAAAAAATAATAATTTTAGAATAAGGTTGTAACGTAACAAAAAGTCAAAAGGGTTTGAATACTTCCCGAATATACATTTTTTGACTAGAGTCTTATGGGACCTGGTCTAAAGTAGTGCACTATATAGAGATTAGGGTGCCATTTGGGATGTAGATTATTTAAAGTGTGGGAAAATAATCCACCAACAACATAACACCCCTCAGCTGACTAGAACTCCCCTCTCCAATCTCCCTTCCGGCCCTGTTCATTAGACACCAAACAGAGTAAAAAAACACTTCAATAGGGACCTGAACTTGTCCAATAAGAAACACCTGTGTTCTTGTTCGGCTGCAAAACGTTTTGCCACGATGCGCACTAATGAACAAGACCCTGCTGATGGTCTGGCTTTATCCTATTTAAATACTTGGACCAAACTATCCACAGCGGTGAGGTACAAATGATACAATTCCCTGATTAGTAATGTACTGAAGGACTAACTGGACTATGGAGTGTTAGATACTGTAGGGGTTTGGATGGAAAGGAGTGGACATGAAGTTCACTACTGCATCCTTCAATTCTATAATCCTCCAGATGGTAAGCAAAGCAGGCAGTACTGTGGTTTATAAGTAGAGGAAGCAGGCAGTACCGTGGTTCAGAAGTAGAGGAGGCAGGCAGTACTGTGGTTTATAAGTAGAGGAAGCAGGCAGTACTGTGATTTAGAAGTAGAGGAAGCAGGCAGTACCGTAGGTTAGAAGTAGAGGAAGCAGGCTGTACCGTGGTTCAGAAGTAGAGGAAGCAGGCAGTACTGTGGTTTAGAAGTAGAGGAAGCAGGCAGTACCGTGGTTTATAAGTAGAGGGAGGCGGCAGTACTGTGATTTAGAAGTAGAGGAAGCAGGCAGTACTGTGATTTAGAAGTAGAGGAAGCAGGCAGTACCGTGGTTTATAAGTAGAGGAAGCAGGCAATACTGTGGTTTAGAAGTAGAGGAAGCAGGCAGTACTGTGGTTTAGAAGTAGAGGAAGCAGGCAGTACCGTGGTTTATAAGTAGAGGAAGCAGGCAGTACCGTGGTTTATAAGTAGAGGAAGCAGGCAATACTGTGGTTTAGAAGTAGAGGAAGCAGGCAATACTGTGGTTTAGAAGTAGAGGAAGCAGGCAGTACTGTGGTTTAGAAGTAGAGGAAGCAGGCAGTACCGTGGTTTATAAGTAGAGGAAGCAGGCAATACTGTGGTTTAGAAGTAGAGGAAGCAGGCGGTACTGTGGTTTAGAAGTAGAGGAAGCAGGCGGTACCGTGGTTTATAAGTAGAGGAAGCAGGCAATACTGTGGTTTAGAAGTAGAGGAAGCAGGCAGTACTGTGGTTTAGAAGTAGAGGAAGCAGGCAGTACCGTGGTTCAGAAGTAGAGGAAGCAGGCAGTACCGTGGTTTATAAGTTGAGGAAGCAGGCAGTACCGTGGTTTAGAAGTAGAGGAAGCAGGCAGTACCGTGGTTTAGAAGTAGAGGAAGCAGGCAGTACCGTGGTTTAGAAGTAGAGGAAGCAGGCAGTACTGTGGTTTAGAAGTAGAGGAAGCAGGCAGTACCGTGGTTTATAAGTAGAGGAAGCAGGCAGTACCGTGGTTTAGAAGTAGAGGAAGCAGGCAGTACCATGGTTTAGAAGTAGAGGAAGCAGGCAGTACCGTGGTTTAGAAGTAGAGGAAGCAGGCAGTACCATGGTTTAGAAGTAGAGGAAGCAGGCAGTACCATGGTTTAGAAGTAGAGGAAGCAGGCAGTACCGTGGTTTATAAGTAGAGGAAGCAGGCGGTACCATGGTTTAGAAGTAGAGGAAGCAGGCAGTACCGTGGTTTAGAAGTAGAGGAAGCAGGCAGTACCGTGGTTTAGAAGTAGAGGAAGCAGGCAGTACCGTGGTTTATAAGTAGAGGAAGCAGGCAGTACTGTCTGACCGGTTGACATTTCCTTCAGGTCACTAAAGGGGACTGGTCCTTCCTTGGTTTAGTGCTCTTATCATGGTTGAAAGACTAAGGTCAAATGCAGTCATTGAATTCATTTTTTTCAATATCAAATCATTTTTGGGTAAGAATTAAGTACCTTACTGTGATTGTTGTCAATTAAAATGGTCAAAAATAGCTTCTTAATAAAAGTCACTCATTTCAGGAAGTAATTTGAGTAAAAAATGTCAGAAATGGAAAACATTTGAATAGCTTCTCCATTTTCAGCTTATTGAGACGTCATTGAAAATAGATGCCATTTTTAAAAATGATTGAATGGCTTCATTTGAAAATGACCCCAACCCTGGGTCTTATAGATGTTTAATACATTAACTTTTCAAAGATAGGATCTATAAAATATATTCAGCTTAAGTGATGTCAAGTGACTATGAAAAACATTGACATGACATTTAAACATCACGTGAGATTGGAAAATGACAAACAGTCCAACACACACAGCTGTGACAAATGGCTGTCGAACATCACGCCAATGAAGTGACTTCAAAACACACGTCACAGTTTGTAAAATGGTTTGTGGTTTTATTGGGAGAATAGTAAGGTAAGACAGTATAAGTTAGACTGTACAATGAAAACATTTTCTCAACAAACAAAAAAAACATCTGAACTGTATAAGCAAGAGAAACAGTTTGTAACCATTGTTGGACTCGTATGTGAATTATCTTCTTGGATACTGTCCCAAAAGACACCCTTGTCCCTATTTACTTATACTACTTTAGACCAGAGCCAATAGGTCATTATGTAGGGAATAGGGTGCCATTTGGAACGTAGCCATCTTGAAATGAGGACATAAAAACACCGCTAAGGCAAACACTGCAAGTATAAAAACTTGATTGGGGGAAAAAAGGCGAAGTCAGGTAACAGGAGGCACAATAATATCAGTCATATTTTGGCAGATCATTTGCATATTTTCCTCTTTACTAATAAAGAACTGACCTGATTACATGGGGCAGCAGTAACATATCATCGTGATCATTCTCATAACATACAGAAGTGGTTGATTGAAGTATGTTTGCTGTGTGGACTGGAGCACAGTGCTGTTGCATAGCTTTAAAACACCATCACCTCACACAACTCAGGTCCTTTCCAGTCCAGGTCCAATACGTCAGATTGCACATTCACAACGCCACCTTGATATAATGGACCTGGCCCCAAACCTTCCTTCACATTCCATTACAATCAATAGAACTAGAATGACGTTTCATTGTAGTTGTGTGTGGGAATCCTCAGTGATGTCATGATGAGAGAGAGAGCAGGAAGGAGTCGTAGTAGAGGAACGGACAGTTCTCAGGGCAGGGCGGGGGTCTGACATCACAGTTAACAGTTTGAAACCTCTACAACTCTTTTTGACACAATGAATTACAACTCAGACTGGGTTAAAACCAGTTGTGGAGGCTGACCAGGCCACTGAAGGCAGGTTTCTGTCTGTAGCAGAAACTTAATGAAACAGGCTTGGGCTTTGTGACATCATCAAAGTGGGCCTGGGCATTTGAAATGACCCTGTGTTCTGACTGACTCTTGGGCTGCATTCCAACATCCACACTAACATGACACTTAGAAGCAGTGCATTCTAACTAGTGTGCTAGCGTTGATATTGGAACGGAGCCGTTGGCACACATTTAAAACCACAGCAGCAGCAGAGGGAGAGACGGCCTAAAGGAGCAGACACACTGACTGAATACTGACCACTGTGTTACTACTGGCAGACTGTCTACCCTTTTCTCTTACTGGAGCAGACAAAGGCCTGCGTCTGTCTGGGCTTTGTCCCAAATGACAGCCTATTCCCTACATAGTGCACTACTATAGACCCTATGGGACCTGTTCAAAATTTGTGCACTATATAGGGAATAGGGTGCCATTTGGGACTCCTATTTGAGCTCTCCCTCACTAAATAAGACCAGTAAGGGACATAGGTCTGTCCGTCTGCCTGTCTACTAGGTATTGAGTCACTCTGGAGGCCATTTGGCAAAAAGCACCGACTGACTACACCCATAGAAATAGAATGGCTAGAAACAGTTCTGGAATGGACACAGTTCTAGAATGCACATGATTCTAGAATGATCCCTTTGGGACATGTTGGGTCCAGTGGAATACTGTTGATCAGGCCACTTCAGACCAGACAACACTCTTAAAATGACCTAGCTACTCTAAACAGCAGGGCTCCTAAGGTGGGCAAGCACAGTGATGGTTACATCTATTTAACCCAGGTCAGAGGTCACCCATAAGGCTAAATGCTTTAACTATGGTGGCCCATAAGGCTGTTTTGGGTTTCTGTTGCATCTTAGTTGGACCTCCGTAGCAATCTGTGTGGACATGTACATCCCCTGGGAGAAAGTGGTCTGCTTCTGTAGGAGTGTGTGTGTTGTTCAAAAACCTGTTTGTTCAGCATTGACAAAGGCAAATCACAGACCCTAGTCTGGTCTGACTTACTGGTGTGTGTGTGGCGCGGGAGGAGGAGACACTGGTCCCAGTCACACCAGTCCATCCGCCTGGTATAGAGGATGGAATGGTGGCCTTTCTTTCCAGAGCCTCGGGCCTTCAGCCAAGGGGCCCTGACACACAGTCTCAGCCCAGACAAAGAGCTCTGTGCTGGGGATGACTCGGAGCTATGGAAGGGGTGGCCTGGAGCTATCAGTCAGAAGCCCTAACAGGGCTGGCAGTGTTTGTGAGAGACTTGAGCTACACATGCAGCATGTTTGGCCAACGGGACTCAGACTGCATCCAAAACTATATAGGGAATAGCGCTCACTTGGGAGACAACGAGAGAGAGAGAGACAACGAGAGAGAGAGAGAGAGAGAGAGAGAGAGAGAGAGAGAGACAACGAGAGAGAGAGAGAGACAACGAGAGAGAGAGAGAGAGAGAGACAACGAGAGAGAGAGACAACGAGAGAGAGATAGAGAGAGAGAGAGAGACAACGAGAGAGAGAGAGAGAGAGAGAGAGAGAGAGAGACAACGAGAGAGAGAGAGAGAGAGAGACAACGAGAGAGACAACGAGAGAGAGAAAGAGACAACGAGAGAGAGAAAGAGACAACGAGAGAGAGACAACGAGAGAGAGACAACGAGAGAGAGACAACGAGAGAGAGAGAGACAACGAGAGAGAGAGAGACAACGAGAGAGAGAGAGACAACGAGAGAGAGAGAGACAACGAGAGAGAGAGAGACAACGAGAGAGAGAGAGACAACGAGAGAGAGAGAGACAACGAGAGAGAGAGAGAGACAACGAGAGAGAGAGAGAGACAACGAGAGAGAGACAACGAGAGAGAGAGAGACAACGAGAGAGAGAGAGACAACGAGAGAGACAACGAGAGAGAGAGAGAGAGACAACGAGAGAGAGAGAGACACCAAACGAGATAGAAGATGATACAACTAGAGAGAGAGAGAGAGATAAGACCAACGAGAGAGAGAGAAGAGAGAGAGACAAGAAACGATAGAGAGAGAGAGAGAGGAAACGAGAGAGAGAGAGAGAGAGACAACGAGAGAGAGAGAGAGAGACACAAAGAGAGAGAGAGAACAACGAGAGAGAGAGAGAGAGAGACAACGAGAGAGAGAGAGAGAGAGACAACGAGAGAGAGAGAGAGAGAAACAACGAGAGAGAGAGAGAGACAAACGAGAGAGAGAGAGAGAGAAACAACGAGAGAGAGAGAGAGAGACAACGAGAGAGAGAGAGAGAGAGACAACGAGAGAGAGAGAGAGACAACGAGAGAGAAGAGAGAGACAACGAGAGAGAGAGAGAGAGAGACAACGAGAGAGAGAGAGAGAGACAACGAGAGAGAGAGAGAGAGACAACGAGAGAGAGAGAGAGAGACAACGAGAGAGAGAGAGAGACAACGAGAGAGAGAGAGAGACAACGAGAGAGAGAGAGAGACAACGAGAGAGAGAGAGACAACGAGAGAGAGAGAGACAACGAGAGAGAGAGAGACAACGAGAGAGAGAGAGAGAGAGAGACAAAGAGAGATTTTGGGGGTCTCCGTGCAAAACCGCACCATACTACCTTGTTATTATTAATAATATAGTGCACTACTTTTGACCAGAGCACTAAGTAGTGCCCTACCAAAGACACATAAGGACGAAAGCAGTGCACTAGATAGGGAGTAGACACCCCCTGGATAACTGGTACAACAATGTGAAAGGTATCATTCTCCTGGTTTCCCTTCCGTTGGTAGAAACCCAACGTCTCAGTTATTTAAAGGCCTGTTATGGGGGTTGCTGGGAATAAAGACACTTTGGTCGGTGAGGAGTTAAGGAGAAAGATTCATAATAAAATTATTTCACACTGTTTCCCCATCACTTTTCCCTGACTGAGCCTCCACAGGGTTTACAAGGCTGATCACCGTCTCTTCCCTCTAGGATGAGCCTCCACAGGGTTTACAAGGCTGATCACCGTCTCTTCCCTCTAGGATGAGCCTCCACAGGGTTTACAAGGCTGATCACCGTCTCTTCCCTCTAGGATGAGCCTCCACAGGGTTTACAAGGCTGATCACCGTCTCTTCCCTCTAGGATGAGCCTCCACAGGGTTTACAAGGCTGATCACCGTCTCTTCCCTCTAGGAGGAGCCTCCACAGGGTTTACAAGGCTGATCACCGTCTCTTCCCTCTAGGATGAGCCTCCACAGGGTTTACAAGGCTGATCACCGTCTCTTCCCTCTAGGATGAGCCTCCACAGGGTTTACAAGGCTGATCACCGTCTCTTCCCTCTAGGAGGAGCCTCCACAGGGTTTACAAGGCTGATCACCGTCTCTTCCCTCTAGGAGGAGCCTCCACAGGGTTTACAAGGCTGATCACTGTCTCTTCCCACTAGGATGAGCTTCCACAGGGTTTACAAGGCTGATCACCGTCTCTTCCCTCTAGGAGGAGCCTCCACAGGGTTTACAAGGCTGATCACCGTCTCTTCCCTCTAGGATGAGCCTCCACAGGGTTTACAAGGCTGATCACCGTCTCTTCCCTCTAGGATGAGCCTCCACAGGGTTTACAAGGCTGATCACTGTCTCTTCCCTCTAGGAGGAGCCTCCACAGGGTTTACAAGGCTGATCACTGTCTCTTCCCTCTAGGAGGAGCCTCCACAGGGTTTACAAGGCTGATCACTGTCTCTTCCCTCTAGGATGAGCCTCCACAGGGTTTACAAGGCTGATCACCGTCTCTTCCCTCTAGGAGGAGCCTCCACAGGGTTTACAAGGCTGATCACCGTCTCTTCCCTCTAGGAGGAGCCTCCACAGGGTTTACAAGGCTGATCACCGTCTCTTCCCTCTAGGAGGAGCCTCCGCAGGGTTTACAAGGCTGATCACTTGCTTACACTAACACAGAGAGAGGGGAGAGAGAGGGGGGAGAGAGGGGGGAGAGAGGGGGGAGAGAGAGGGGGGGAGAGAGGGGGGAGAGAGGGGGGGAGAGAGAGGGGAGAGGAGTGAGAAGAGAGGAGGACTGGAAGAGGGGATGTAGCTTGCCGACTTGTTTAGACTACCAGCCTCTGATGGACAGCCGCCTGTGTGTGTGGTTTAGGACTTAGGCAAATGAATATCATTGCCCTAAATACACAAATAAGTGGTCCACAATGTATCCTGAGAATTAGCTCAGTAGTTTATCAACTGGTCTGTCTGAGCGTCTGTCGTCTGTCTGAGCGTCTGTCTGAGCGTCTGTCTGAGCGTCTGTCTGAGCGTCTGTCTGAGCGTCTGTCTGAGCGTCTGTCTGAGCGTCTGTCTGAGCGTCTGTCTGAGCGTCTGTCTGAGCGTCTGTCTGAGCGTCTGTCTGAGTGTTCACACAGTCTCTTCCATAGCCTTTAACACCGTCCATCAGCAGGTGTAAATCAAACTTGTGTAAAACCTTTCAAATATAACTTAAGACAATGTTTAGATACATATATTCATAATAAATCTGTGAAAAAAAGTTACAAATTTAACTGATTAAAAACTAAAGTTCCAAACAGTAAGGCCAGGACTAAGACAGGGATCAGGTCAGAAGAGTCTCTATGGGCAGGTTGTGTGTGTGTGTGTGTGTGTGTGTGTGTGTGTGTGTGTGTGTGTGTGTGAGAATAGCTCTGCTTGATATGTAATCATCAGACAGTGGTAAAAGGCTTATTTGTGGAATAATTATGGATTAGTTTTAGTACAGTGCTGTGAAGTCCCCCACTCTTTAACTTCCCCCCCCAGCGACAACAAGCTCTCCACTGCAGTTGGTTTTTCAGTTCCACATCCAGATAGCGACACTGATTTGCTGTCAGAATGGTGGGGGGCCACGGTGATGTCATAGTCAGGCTCTGAGGCAAAAGGAAGTGTAGAATCAAGCCAGTTCAGGGCAGGTGGGAGTGGAGGTGCATAGCGACAGGCTGAGGCCAGTAAAACACAGTTATCATCATTTTGTTCTACAGCGTTACCACCCCCTCTTCCCTGGTTGCCGTGGGTGACGACCTTTGACCCCCCCCCACCCTTGACTGCTAACCTCCAGCAGTGGTCTGAGCTTCTCAGACAGGTTACAATGTGACAGAGTGAGACAGGAGAGTGAGACAGGAGAGTGAGACAGGAGAGTTAAGAGTGAACCAACAGAGTGAATATAGTAATATAGAACACAGATTTAGGACCAGCTTCCCCTCCCCATATCCTGTCATTAACCATTAGTGGGGAAAATGAAAAACTGACCCGGGATCAGCATGAGGGCAACTTCATCCTACAGAACACATCAACATATCTACAGACTCTGGAATAGTCCATTACAGAGAGGAGAGGGGCGCGTGAGGGGAGGGATTGGGAGAGCTCATTTACAGTGGTTTAAGGGGGGTAGAACTGCCAGGTACAAGGCCATTAGAAGTGGTAACAGGGTTCAGTGGTCAAGGGTCATAGGTGACAGCCTGCACCAGAGGTGACTGGAGATCAGGGGTCAAGGTGAGGGCTCACAGGGGTTAAAGGTCAAGGGCCAAAAGGTGACTTAAGAGGCAGTGACAGTGTAGCACAATACAACTCTTTTGCTCTCTGTTCAGCACCCTGCAATCACTGCAAGTCAGTGGGTCACGGTGAGGGGTCACGGGGGGGGGGGGTTAAAGGCCAAAAGGTGACTTCAAAAGGTCATAACCCCCCTGCGATCACTGCAGCATCAGCTGCTTTAGGTTGTCGTGGAGGATGGTGTCCTTGACGTCTCGGAACACCAGGCGAATGTTCTCCGTGTTGATGGCTGTGGTGAAGTGGTGGTACAGGGGCTTCTGGGTTACGTCCCTCCTCTTCCCCCGGAAACAGTCCACTAGGAACCTCTGTACGTCGACCAGGCTGTGTGGCTCCCCGGGGTACTCTGGGAAATAGTCCTTGATGCTGACGGAGCGCACCTTGTCCTCCAGAAGGTCTGTCTTGTTGAGGAACAGGATGATGGAGACGTTGGAGAAAACCCGATTGTTGACGATCGTCTCAAAGATGTTGAGGGATTCGCTGAGACGGTTGGTCTGACGGTCCTCCATCAAGACCTGAGGGGGGGGGGGGGGGGTCAGAAAGAGTGTGTGTTCAAGTGAGTGTGCACACATACAAATGATATTGAATTGTATTTAAGGTCCAAAGACAGGTGTGTGTGTGTGTGACAGCGTGTGTGCTGGTTTAAGTGAGTGAGTGTGCATGCATCCAAATTCTTGGTCATTTCATTCACAAGGACAGAAACGTGTGTGTGTGTGTGCGTGCGTGCGTGCGTGCGTGTGTAAACCCACCTGGTCATACTCTGAAGAGGAGACAAGGAAGAGGATGGAGGTGACAGAGTCAAAACACTCAAACCATCTCCGTCTCTCCGACCTTTGACCCCCAACGTCCACCATCTTAAACGGAACGTTCTTGATCTCAAAGTCGTACTCATGGATACCTTTAGTGGGCTTACGGGCCAGGAGAATATCCTGCTGAGTTGGTAGGTAGTCCTGGAGGAGAGAACGAGTGAATTAGAGAGAGAGAGAGTGATGGATGGAGGAGGTTGGTACTAACGGATGCCTTTAGTAGGCTTACAAGCGAGCAGGATATCTTGCTGAGTCGGAGGGAGAGAGCGAATGAGAGAGATTTGGATCTATCTGCTAGCTAACAAGGTAGAACAGATTGTGATGAACACACCCTTCTGTACATCTCCAGCTGTTTGAACAGCATGTTAGCCTGTCCACTTTGTTCACATGTTGGAATCAAGTGGGCTACCTGATTTATCAGAATGACAACAAGTTGAAAATTACTTATATAAACTGTGTTTTATGCTTATTGCACATTTATGAAACACAGACCAGACAGCCAGTATAACAGTCTGGTTCAGATGCTGCTAGTGGTATTATATAACACAGACCAGACAGCTAGTATAACAGTCTGGTTCAGATGCTGCTAGTGGTATTATATAACACAGACCAGACAGCCAGTATAACAGTCTGGTTCAGATGCTGCTAGTGGTATTATATAACACAGACCAGACAGCCAGTATAACAGTCTGGTTCAGATGCTGCTAGTGGTATTATATAACACAGACCAGACAGCCAGTATAACAGTCTGGTTCAGATGCTGCTAGTGGTATTATATAACACAGACCAGACAGCCAGTATAACAGTCTGGTTCAGATGCTGCTAGTGGTATTATATAACACAGACCAGACAGCCAGTATAACAGTCTGGTTCAGATGCTGCTAGTGGTATTATATAACACAGACCAGACGGCCAGTATAACAGTCTGGTTCAGATGCTGCTAGTGGTATTATATAACACAGACCAGACAGCCAGTATAACAGTCTGGTTCAGATGCTGCTAGTGGTATTATATAACACAGACCAGACAGCTAGTATAACAGTCTGGTTCAGATGCTGCTAGTGGTATTATATAACACAGACCAGACGGCCAGTATAACAGTCTGGTTCAGATGCTGCTAGTGGTATTATATAACACAGACCAGACAGCTAGTATAACAGTCTGGTTCAGATGCTGCTAGTGGTATTATATAACACAGACCAGACGGCCAGTATAACAGTCTGGTTCAGATGCTGCTAGTGGTATTATATAACACAGACCAGACAGCCAGTATAACAGTCTGGTTCAGATGCTGCTAGTGGTATTATATAACACAGACCAGACAGCCAGTATAACAGTCTGGTTCAGATGCTGCTAGTGGTATTATATAACACAGACCAGACGGCCAGTATAACAGTCTGGTTCAGATGCTGCTAGTGGTATTATATAACACAGACCAGACAGCCAGTATAACAGTCTGGTTCAGATGCTGCTAGTGGTATTATATAACACAGACCAGACAGCCAGTATAACAGTCTGGTTCAGATGCTGCTAGTGGTATTATATAACACAGACCAGACAGCCAGTATAACAGTCTGGTTCAGATGCTGCTAGTGGTATTATATAACACAGACCAGACAGCCAGTATAACAGTCTGGTTCAGATGCTGCTAGTGGTATTATATAACACAGACCAGACAGCCAGTATAACAGTCTGGTTCAAATGCTGCTAGTGGTATTATATAACACAGACCAGACGGCCAGTATAACAGTCTGGTTCAGATGCTGCTAGCGGTATTATATAACACAGACCAGACAGCCAGTATAACAGTCTGGTTCAGATGCTGCTAGTGGTATTATATAACACAGACCAGACAGCCAGTATAACAGTCTGGTTCAGATGCTGCTAGTGGTATTATATAACACAGACCAGACAGCCAGTGTAACAGTCTGGTTCAGATGCTGCTAGTGGTACCCGAATGCAGTGTGCGACAAACTGAGAATTAATTTTCCAGAATCAATGTTCATTGATACTCCTGTTTCAGTAGTTACTGCTCTGCTCTCAATCTGAGGAGTTGAGACATAAACAGGGTTTCATTAGAAAGGATATCTTCTCTATTACAGTAAAATAACGTCTCCATGTGTTGTGGTGTCCATATGACCCATTCTGTTGGACCAAACCTAAAATGAAAATAGGGAGGTGAAACTGCTTGTCAGAGAGGAAGAAGTGATCGCTCATCTTTGTTGTTGTGAGTGGTGTGTGTGTGTGGGGGGGGGGGGGGGGGGCTTGGTGAGTGTGTAAATGGGAAGGTGCATACAGCACAGAAGGAGCGAATGAGACAAGACCAAAAAGACAACATGATCTTTACAAACTGAAGGAAGGAAGGAAAGAGATCTTTAAACTGAAGGAATGAAGGAGATCTTTAAACTGAAGGAGATCTTTAAACTGAAGGAGATCTTTAAACTGAAGGAGATCTTTAAACTGAAGGAGATCTTTAAACTGAAGGAGATCTTTAAACTGAAGGAAGGAAGGAGATCTTTAAACTGAAGGAAGGAAATTGCCACCTAGAGTGACATCTGATCAGTGAATCTGAAAGATAAATGGAACACTATATCAGTACATCTTTACAGAACTAGTTGTTGAATCTGTCAGAAAAATCCCCGTTAAAAAAACATTCTCAAAGTGAAGTGTGCAAAGCAGAATTCGTCTCGCGCCCTCTCCGTGTGTGTGTGTGTGTGTGTGTGTGTGTGTGTGTGTGTGTGTGTGTGTGTGTGTGGTATGCCAGAGGAGAATCCCTGACATTCTAGATGCTGTGACATCAAAAGGTCAGGCTGCACTGGAAAAGCCATCAGTGAAGTCACCATCAGGATACCAGCCAGAGATACAGAGTTACACACTCATTCCTCTGCACTGCCAGTAAAGAACAGAGAGAGAAAAGAGAGAGAGGTCAGTTTCCCTCTCTTTAGTCAGAAGGAGATCAGGCCTTCGCTGGTAACACACCCTGACATCTCAGAGAGAGAGAGAGATGGAGAGATGGAGCGATGTGAGGAGAGAAGAGGGATGGCTTCACTTCTCTTTTCATTCTGACTGTTTCTTCATCAGCAGTAGTGTATAAAAGTGTAAGAGAGATGGGTGGGACTTACCGGCTGTCCCAGCTTTTCCAAATGATCCAGGAAATATTTCACAGACTCCCCCTGAGAGAGGAGAGAACATTCATGTCAGATTGGTTCAGTTATTTAGAGTTCAAGCACACTTACTACAGAGGTCATATCATTCATTTTAAAAGTTATTCAGAAGTACTGCTGTGTGGGTGGATGTGAAATGCCAAGGCCTCCTTTTAAAACACTCTGTTAAAACAGGAAGACAAGAAGTGTGTTGACCTCTGACTCTCACACGCAGCGCTGCGCGAAAATCAAGGCAATGTGGCGAAACTCGCTTCCTGCGACCGCCGGACTGGGCAGGAAATGCAGAGATCTCAGAACACACACACACACACACACACACACAGCACCAATAAATGAAACCCTGAGTAACAAGCTGTCCAGGAAGCAGCAGAGACAGAACAGAACAAACAGAAGGAGTTTTGTGTGTGTCTGTTTAGGTTAAATGTGCGTGTATATACGCAAGAAAGGAGAGCGAGAAAGACAGAAACCGTGCTGTGGCCTTGAGAATACCACACTCACACAGAACAGCTGTGAAACCACAGAGGCCTTAACCCCCAGGAGGAGGCTGAAACCACAGAGGTAACACGGTACGATGCCTTAACCCCCAGGAGGAGGCTGAAACCACAGAGGTAACACGGTACGATGCCTTAACCCCCAGGAGGAGGCTGAAACCACAGAGGTAACACGGTACGATGCCTTAACCCCCAGGAGGAGGCTGAAACCACAGAGGTAACACGGTACGATGCCTTAACCCCCAGGAGGAGGCTGAAACCACAGAGGTAACACGGTACGATGCCTTAACCCCCAGGAGGAGGCTGAAACCACAGAGGTAACACGGTACGATGCCTTAACCCCCAGGAGGAGGCTGAAACCACAGAGGTAACACTACCACGATGCCTTAACCCCCAGGAGGAGGCTGAAACCACAGAGGTAACACGGTACGATGCCTTAACCCCCAGGAGGAGGCTGAAACCACAGAGGTAACACTACCACGATGCCTTAACCCCCAGGAGGAGGCTGAAACCACAGAGGTAACACGGTACGATGCCTTAACCCCCAGGAGGAGGCTGAAACCACAGAAGTAACACGGTACGATGCCTTAACCCCCAGGAGGAGGCTGAAACCACAGAGGTAACACTAGTACGATGCCTTAACCCCCAGGAGGAGGCTGAAACCACAGAGGTAACACGGTACGATGCCTTAACCCCCAGGAGGAGGCTGAAACCAGAGGTAACACGGTACGATGCCTTAACCCCCAGGAGGAGGCTGAAACCACAGAGGTAACACTACCACGATGCCTTAACCCCCAGGAGGAGGCTGAAACCACAGAGGTAACACGGTATGATGCCTTAACCCCCAGGAGGAGGCTGAAACCACAGAGGTAACACTAGCACGATGCCTTAACCCCCAGGAGGAGGCTGAAACCACAGAGGTAACACTACCACGATGCCTTAACCCCCAGGAGGAGGCTGAAACCACAGAGGTAACACGGTATGATGCCTTAACCCCCAGGAGGAGGCTGAAACTACAGAGGTACCACTAGCAGCAGGATACAAGGCGAGGGGAGGAGTAGACAGACGACGCCCCCTATAGAGCCATAGATCACAACACATTCTATGGGGAAACCCCCTCACACACACACACACACACACACACACAACTATGTCTGTGGGACTTTCTATTTTGGGCTAACATGGGGGCATGTGAGGAGCTGTGAAACCAGAAGGAATAGGTAGTGTTAGACCATGGCTTTAGATTAGCATCCAGGGGCAAGTTGGCAACCACATCCAAGTCGCAAATCACTCAGTCCCAATGTTAATCATCCCACTCGGGGTTCCACTCTGTCACCTGAAACTGTTAAAGTATCTTGTGTGACTCATACACAACATGGGGAAAAAGACCCTCAAGACTTCTGCTGTGGTTAAAACCTCGAGACTTTAGTCATGGAAATGATCTATTGACATACAGAAATAGTTTCCAGAAGAAGAAGTGACTGATACTTTCTAAGAGCTAAAACAGTAGGTGTTTTACAGGCCTATTTCTGCTTCCTAAATGGTTAATAAAGTCATTATCACCATCAGATAATTATCAGACCACAGTCTTCCTCCTTTCCTGAGAACCACAGTCTTCCTCCTTTCCTGAGAACCACAGTCTTCCTCCTTTCCTGAGAACCACAGTCTTCCTCCTTTCCTGAGAACCACAGTCTTCCTCCTTTCCTGAGAACCACAGTCTTCCTCCTTTCCTGAGAACCACAGTCTTCCTCCTTTCCTGAGAACCACAGTCTTCCTCCTTTCCTGAGAACCACAGTCTTATTTGAATGCAACTGCCATCAACTGTCACGCCGCAGGTTTGTTTACAACCTGACAATCAAATAAAGCTTTGAGAATTTGAATGTGAGACAGACGCTGCCTGTCTGTCTTGTGAATTTCTACTAACAGCAATAAAATAATAAAGAGTGAGAGAGAAAGATTGAACGATGGAGAGAGCATGAGAGAGATAGGAACAGAACTTCAGAGAGGGAGAGAGATAGGAACAGAACTTCAGAGAGGGAGAGAGATAGGAACAGAACTTCAGAGGGAGAGAGAGATAGGAACAGAACTTCAGAGGGAGAGAGAGATAGGAACAGAACTTCAGAGGGAGAGAGAGATAGGAACAGAACTTCAGAGGGAGAGAGAGATAGGAACAGAACTTCAGAGGGAGAGAGAGATAGGAACAGAACTTCAGAGGGAGAGAGAGATAGGAACAGAACTTCAGAGGGAGAGAGAGCGTGTGTAAGAATGAGAGAGGGAGAGAGAGAGAGAGTGAGAGCATGTAAGAATGAGGGAGGGAGAGAGTATCAAAACCCATAGACGGTGTTTAAAGCAGTGCAAAACCCATAGACGGTGTTTAAAGCAGTGCAAAACCCATAGACGGTGTTTAAAGCGGTGCAAAACCAGTGTAGACAGTCCTAATGGAAGTATTTCCACAAAATCATTTAAGCGTCCAGTCAGACCAACACCACCAGCACTGAGCAGAGCGGCGAGACAGTGGCACCAAAATCACATGGACCGAACCAATACCGAAGGGGAAGAAAACTGATTAGGTAGAATCCATTGAGAAGTGGTTATTAATTAGAATGGACTAGACCAGCATGACAGAATGTTCTAGGGTGGACTAAACCAGCATGACAGAATGTTCTAGGGTGGACTAGACCAGCATGACAGAATGTTCTAGGGTGGACTAGACCAGCATGACAATGTTCTAGGGTGGACTAGACCAGCATGATAGAATGTTCTAGGGTGGACTAGACCAGCATGACAGAATGTTCTAGGGTGGACTAGACCAGCATGACAGAATGTTCTAGGGTGGACTAGACCAGCATGACAGAATGTTCTAGGGTGGACTAGACCAGCATGACAGAATGTTCTAGGGTGGACTAGACCAGGATGACAGAATGTTCTAGGGTGGACTAGACCAGCATGACAGAATGTTCTAGGGTGGACTAGACCAGGATGACAGAATGTTCTAGGGTGGACTAGACCAGCATGATAGAATGTTCTAGGGTGGACAGGACCAGCATGACAGAATGTTCTAGGGTGGACTAAACCAGCATGACAGAATGTTCTAGGGTGGACTAAACCAGCATGATAGAATGTTCTAGGGTGGACTAGACCAGCATGACAGAATGTTCTAGGGTGGACTAAACCAGCATGACAGAATGTTCTAGGGTGGACTAGACCAGCATGACAGAATGTTCTAGGGTGGACTAGACCAGCATGATAGAATGTTCTAGGGTGGACTAAACCAGCATGACAGAATGTTCTAGGGTGGACTAAACCAGCATGATAGAATGTTCTAGGGTGGACTAAACCAGCATGACAGAATGTTCTAGGGTGGACTAAACCAGCATGACAGAATGTCCTAGGGTGGATTAGACCAGCATGACAGAATGTTCTAGGGTGGATTAGACCAGCATGATAGAATGTTCTAGGGTGGACTAGACCAGCATGACAGAATGTCCTAGGGTGGACTAGACCAGCATGACAGAATGTTCTAGGGTGGACTAAACCAGCATGACAGAATGTTCTAGGGTGGACTAAACCAGCATGATAGAATGTTCTAGGGTGGATTAGACCAGCATGACAGAATGTTCTAGGGTGGACAGGACCAGCATGATAGAATGTTCTAGGGTGGACAGGACCAGCATGATAGAATGTTCTAGGGTGGACTAGACCAGCATGACAGAATGTTCTAGGGTGGACTAAACCAGCATGACAGAATGTTCTAGGGTGGACTAGACCAGCATGACAGAATTTTATTTATTTTATTTTATTTCACCTTTATTTAACCAGGTAGGCAAGTTGAGAACAAGTTCTCATTTACAATTGCGACCTGGCCAAGATAAAGCAAAGCAGTTCGACAACATACAAAAACACAGAGTTACACATGGAGTAAAACAACATACAATCAATGATGCAGTAGAAAAAAATAAGACTATATACAATGTGAGCAAATGATGTGAGATAATGGAGGTAAAGGCAAAAAAATGCCATGGTGGCAAAGTAAATAAAGTATGGCAAGAAAAAACACTGGAATGGTAGATTTGTAGTTTGAAGAAAGTTAAAAGTTAAAATATAAATAATATGGTGCAAAGGAGCAAAATAAATAAAATAAATACATACAGTAGGGGAAAAGGTAGTAGTTTGGGCTCAATTATAGATGGGCAATGTACAGGTGCAGAGATCTGTGAGCTGCTCTGACAGCTGGTGCTTAAAGCTAGTGAGGGAGATAAGTGTTTCCAGTTTTAGAGATTTTTGTAGTTCGTTCCAATCATTGGCAGCTGAGAACTGGAAGGAGAGACGACCAAAGGAGGAGTTGGCTTTAGGGGTGACCAGAGAGATATACCTGCTGGAGCGCGTGCTACAGGTGGGTGCTGCTATGGTGACCAGTGAGCGGAGATAAGGGGGGACTTTACCTAGCAGGGTCTTGTAGATGACCTGGAGCCAATGTGTTTGGCGACGATGATGAAGTGAAGGCCAGCCAACGAGAGCATACAGGTCGCAGTGGTGGGTTGTATATGGGGCTTTGGTGACAAAACGGATGGCACTGTGATAGACTGCATCCAGCTTGTTGAGTAGGGTATTGGAGGCTATTTTGTAAATGACATCGCCGAAGTCGAGGATTGGTAGGATGGTCAGTTTTACGAGGGTATGTTTGGCAGCATGAGTGAAGGATGCTTTGTTGCGAAATAGGAAGCCAATTCTAGATTTCACTTTGGATTGGAGATGATTGATGTGAGTCTGGAAGGAGAGTTTACAGTCTAACCAGACACCTAGGTATTTGTAGTTGTCCACAAATTCTAAGTTAGAACCGTCCAGAGAAGTTATGCTGGATGGGCGGGCAGGTGCAGGCAGCGATCGGTTGAAGAGCATGCATTTAGTTTTACTTGTGTTTAGGAGCAGTTGGAGACCACGGAAGGAGAGTTGAATGGCATTGAAGCTCGTCTGGAGGGTTGTTAACACAGTGTCCAAAGAAGGGCCAGAAGTATACAGAATGGTGTCGTCTGCGTAGAGGTGGATCAGAGATTCACCAGCAGCAAGAGCGACATCATTTATGTATACAGAGAAAAGAGTTGGCCCAAGAATTGAACCCTGTGGTACCCCCATAGAGACTGCCAGAGGTCCAGACAGTAGGCCCTCCGATTTGACACACTGAACTCTGTCAGAGAAGTAGTTGGTGAACCAGGCGACGCAATCGTTTGAGAAACCAAGGCTACTAAGTCTGCCGATGAGGATGTGGTGATTAACAGAGTCAAAAGCTTTGGCCAGGTCAATGAATACGGCAGCACAGTAATGTTTCTTATCGATGGCGGTTACGATGTCGTTTAGGACCTTGAGCGTGGCTGAGGTGCACCCATGACCAGCTCTGAAACCAGATTGCATAGCGGAGAGGGTGCGGTGGGATTCAAAATAGTCGGTAATCTGTTTGTTGACTTGGCTTTCGAAGACCTTAGAAAGGCAGGGTAGGATGGATATAGGTCTGTAGCAACTTGGGTCAAGAGTGTCACCTCCTTTGAAGAGGGGGATGACAGCAGCTGCTTTCCAATCTATGGGAATCTCAGACGACACGAAAGAGAGGTTGAACAGGCTAGTAATAGGGGTTGCAATAATTTCGGCAGATAATTTTAGAAAGAAAGGGTCCAGATTGTCAAGCCCAGCTGATTTGTAGGGGTCCAGATTTTGCAGCTCTTTCAGAACATCAGCTGAATGGATTTGGGAGAAGGAGAAATGGGGGAGGCTTGGGCGAGTAGCTGTGGGGGGTGCAGTGCTGTTGAATGCAGTAGGGGTAGTTAGGTGGAAAGCATGGCCAGCCGTAGAAAAATGCTTATTGAAATTCTCAATTATAGTGGGCTTATCGGTGGTGACAGAGTTTCCTATCCTCAGTGCAGTGGGCAGTTGGGAGGAGGTGTTCTTATTCTCCATGGACTTTACAATGTCCCAGAACTTTTTAGAGTTGGAGTTGCACGAAGCAAATTTCTGTTTGAAAAAGCTAGCCTTGGCGTTTCTAACTGCCTGTGTGTATTGGTTTCTAACTTCCCTAAAAAGTTGCATATCGCGGGGGCAGTTTGATGCTAATGCAGAACGCCACAGGATATTTTTGTGTTGGTTAAGGGCAGTCAGGTCTGGGGAGAACCAAGGGCTATATCTGTTCCTGGTTCTAAATTTCTTGAAAGGGGCATGCTTATTTAAGATGGAGAGGAAGGCATTTTAAAAAAATAACCAGGCATCCTCTACTGACGGGATGAGGTCAATATCCTTCCAGGATACCAGGGCCAGGTCGATTAGAAAGGCTTGCTCGTTGAAATGTTTCAGGGAGCGTTTGACAGTGATGAGTGGAGGTCGTTTGACCGCTGACCCATTACGGGTGCAGGCAATGAGGCAGTGATCGCTGAGATCTTGGTTGAAAACAGCAGAGGTGTAATTAGAGGGCACATTGGTTAGGATGATATCTATGAGGGTGCCAGTGTTTGCGGCTTTGGGGTTGTACCTGGTGGGTTCATTAATAATTTGTGTGAGATTGAGGGCATCAAGCTTGGATTGTAGAATGGCTGGGGTGTTAAGCATGTCCCAGTTTAGGTCGCCTAGTAGCACGAGCTCTGAAGATAGATGGGGGGCAATCAGTTCACATATGGTGTCCAGAGCACAGCTAGGGGCCGAGGGGGGTCTATAGCAGGCGGCAACGGTGAGAGACTTGTTTTTGGAGAGGTGGATTTTTAAAAGTAGAAGTTCAAATTGTTTGGGTACAGACCTGGATAGCAGGACAGAACTCTGCAAGCTATCTCTGCAGTAGATTGCAACACCGCCCCCTTTGGTCGTTCTATCTTGTCTGAAAACGTTGTAGTTAGGGATGAAGATTTCACAGTTTTTAGTGGACTTCCTAAGCCAAGATTCAGACACAGCTAGGACATCCGGGTTGGCAGAGTGTGCTAAAGCAGTGAATAAAACAAACTTAGGGAGGAGGCTTCTAATGTTAACATGCATGAAACCAAGGCTATTACGGTTACAGAAGTCATCAAAAGAGAGCGCCTGGGGAGTAGGTGTGGAGCCAGGCACTGAAGGGCCTGGATTCACCTCTACATCCCCAGCGGAGCAGAGAAGGATAAGTATGAGGGTACGGCTAAAAGCTATAAGAATTGGTCGTCTGTGACGTCCAGAATAGAGAGAAAAAGGAGCAGGTATCTGGGGGCGATAAAATAGCTTCAAGGTATAATGTACAGACAAAGGTATGGTGGGATGTGAGTACAGATGAGGTAAACCTAGGCATTTAGTGATTATGAGAGAGATATTGTCTCTAGAAATATCATTGAAACCAGAAGATGTCATAGCATGTGTGGGTGGAGGAACTGAGAGGTTGGATAAGGTATAATGAGCAGGGCTAGAGACTCTACAGTGAAATAAGCCAATAAACACTAACCAGAACAGCAATGGACAAGGCATATTGACATTAAGGAGAGGCATGCTTAGCCGAGTGATCAGAGGGTCCAGTGAGAATCAGACAGCTAGCCGGGCCATAGGTAGCAAGCTGGTGGAAGATGGGAGGGAGGTCTGTTTTTAGCCGCCTCGTGCGTTTCCGTCTGTGGGTTAGTGGGGTTCCGTGTGGAAGGGGGGACCTGTCCAAGTTGGCAAAATAGTTAGTTATAGTGGCCCAAGAAAAGTGTCCGACAGACCTATTCAGATCGCAGCCGAAAAGACAGCTAACGATTAGCTGGCCGCAGATGGGCGATCAGGTTACGTCGCGACGGAGGGGCCAGTTGGACAACTCCCTCGGGCAGATAACGTCGGTGATCCAGTCGTGAAGACCCAATGGGGCTCCGCATCGGCAGTAAAACGGGTCAGGATAGGTGAGTTGTAGCCCAGGAGACACTTCAGCTGGCTAGCTCAGGAGTATGTTCTAGGGTGGACTAGACCAGCATGACAGAATGTTCTAGGGTGGACTAGACCAGCATGACAGAATAATATATTGTCCTCTTGTCCCAACTGAACCAGCTGAAGTAACATGACATTCTCTAGTCTAACATAACCCATCTGACCTGGTATACTGCTGACCACATAGACGTGTGTGTGAGTGAGTTCGTCAGTGCTTTCGCTTCCCCTGCGTTCCCCTACTCAGTAAAGCAACGGTGTGACGCATGCCGAACACAGACACGCGTCAGGAAACCACATCCCCCCTCAGCCCCACCTCTACTCTGCCGTCATCCTGCTATCTACTACTAGGCTCTGGTGAGGCAGGTGGAAGATCAACTGTCACCAACCGTCACAATATCTCTAGAATGAGGAGGGTCAAAGGACATGGTAACCACGATGGGTTACTGTGGTTACGGTCTCTGAGGTAACTGGAACCTGAAGAGAAGCCTGTAGTCAGTGTGTTCTGCTACTAACACAGTACATGTAGTTAGAGCAGTGTCCATATAGGGTTTTTGGGTTCGATACAGATTCACATTTTTTGGTCTGTTGATATACTGTTAAACAGGGGGAAATTAAAAACATTTTCCCACAAAGCGTTCTCATAAATTGCCACCCAAAAGAGCAATTGTCCAAGAAATGCTTAAAATGTTGATTTGCGTACATTGTGACAATGACATCAGAATGACCAGTGTTCAGATCAGTATGAGACTCAGATCAGACTTTTCCATCCTTATTGAATATCAGGTATTCATGAAATTAACAGACATCAATAGGATATACTGTAAAAATAAAACAGTATCGGGAGATAATATCGGTGAAACGATATCTGCTACTACCACAGAGCTAATATATTCTCTGCAGTGTTGACTGCTGCTACCACAGAGCTAATATACTCTCTGTAGTGTTGACTGCTACTACCACCACAGAGCTAATACATTCTCTGTAGTGTTGACTGCTGCTACCACAGAGCTAATATATTCTCTGTAGTGTTGACTGCTGCTACCACAGGGCTAATATATTCTCTGTAGTGTTGACTGCTGCTACCACAGGGCTAATATATTAGTGTTGACTGCTACTACCACAGAGCTAATATATTCTCTGTAGTGTTGACTGCTACTACCACCACAGAGCTAATACATTCTCTGTAGTCTTGACTGCTGCTACCACAGAGCTAATATATTCTCTGTAGTGTTGACTGCTGCTACCACAGGGCTAATATATTCTCTGTAGTGTTGACTGCTGCTACCACAGGGCTAATATATTAGTGTTGACTGCTACTACCACAGGGCTAATATATTCTCTGTAGGGTTGACTGCTACTACCACCACAGAGCTAATACATTCTCTGTAGTGTTGACTGCTACCACCAGAGCTAATATATTAGTGTTGACTGCTGCTACCACAGAGCTAATATATTAGTGTTGACTGCTACCACCACAGAGCTAATATATTCTCTGTAGTGTTGACTGCTACTACCACCACAGAGCTAATACATTCTCTGTAGTGTTGACTGCTGCTACCACAGGGCTAATATATTCTCTGTAGTGTTGACTGCTACTACCACCACAGAGCTAATACATTCTCTGTAGTGTTGACTGCTGCTACCACAGGGCTAATATATTATCTGTAGTGTTGACTGCTACTACCACCACAGAGCTAATACATTCTCTGTAGTGTTGACTGCTGCTACCACAGGGCTAATATATTCTCTGTAGTGTTGACTGCTACTACCACCACAGAGCTAATACATTCTCTGTAGTGTTGACTGCTGCTACCACAGAGCTAATATATTCTCTGTAGTGTTGACTGCTGCTACCACAGAGCTAATATATTCTCTGTAGTGTTGACTGCTGCTACCAGAGCTAATATATTAGTGTTGACTGCTGCTACCACAGAGCTAATATATTAGTGTTGACTGCTACCACCACAGAGCTAATATATTCTCTGTAGTGTTGACTGCTGCTACCACAGGGCTAATATATTCTCTGTAGTGTTGACTGCTACTACCACCACAGAGCTAATATATTCTCTGTAGTGTTGACTGCTACTACCACCACAGAGCTAATACATTCTCTGTAGTGTTGACTGCTGCTACCACAGGGCTAATATATTCTCTGTAGTGTTGACTGCTACTACCACCACAGAGCTAATATATTCTCTGTAGTGTTGACTGCTACTACCACCACAGAGCTAATACATTCTCTGTAGTGTTGACTGCTGCTACCACAGGGCTAATATATTCTCTGTAGTGTTGACTGCTGCTACCACCACAGAGCTAATACATTCTCTGTAGTGTTGGGCAGGTGTTGCACAGAGACCAAGGTCTAATAACAGCTCAACATTCCTTTATGGATCAATCCCCCCGTTCCTCCTCTCCTCAATTCCTTCATCCCCTTTATACATCTCCATACCTCTTTCACTACGTCCCCACACGGTCTCTCTTTTACAGGTCCTACCCTCCATCTTTCCCTTCTTCCTGGTAGTCTAACTCAGACGAGGGGAAAGGGCCATTTCAGGCCTCAGTTGAAACACTCTGGAGAGACCGCATCTACTGGCCATTAAACTAGACAGTTCCTCTACTAATGGCTTCTGGGATTGCTGCAGCACACACACACACACACACACACACACACACACACACACACACACACACACACACGGGGAGTATGCTGGTCCCAGACATGACAGTGAGCAGCAGCCTTCCCAGAGAGATGGGGGAGAGAGAGAGAGAGAGATGCGGGAGAAGATAGCATGCTTGAACTCCACTTATCCCTCGTACCACCACCACCACTAGAGAGCAGGAGGGTGAAGGAGAGAAAGAACGAGGGAGAGAGAAACTAAACAAAACCCCTTTGTGTGCTGCAATCCAGGGAGCACGTGTCCCGAGTGCCAAACATGTCAGGCTTCCTGCTTTCACAACCTCCCTAACACACACACACACACACACACACACACACACACACACACACACGTATTAAGCCTCTCGCTGCAGACATGCTGGCTGCAGAACAAGACTTGATCTTGATGCTTTAAGTAAACATTCCCCAGCCCAGTCCTTACTCCCTATCACCCCCCCCCCCCCACCCCATCCTAGGTGTTGCATAATCCTAATCCACAGCCTTAAACCTGTTCCTCTCCTCCCCACTGAAGGCTTTATAGTGTAGTGTTCTGTTACAAGCCACACCCTCATTGACATGGGGTCTGTTGAGGGTCCAATCAACGCAGGGAAACAGAGTTAGAAGGAGTGTGTAGAACAGATATGAATGTGTCGTTGTTGTGAGAATGTATACTACATATGAACATTAAAAACTTTGGTGTGGTCCCAGACCACTCTCTCATGCACCCTCCCTTCCTTTTCTGCAACAGTTGATTCCTTTCCTCTCTGCTCCACATCGGAGACTAAGGAGAGGGAGGGAGGGAGGGAGGGCAAGAAAGGGCATTGTTTTCATTTTCTATGGCTGACTTGATTTGTGTGTGAGTTAGCATTTTCTCCACACACAAACACTGATAGTATGTGTGTGAGCAGCGAGCTCAGAAGCCATTATCAGTGGTTTAAGAGCAGTAGATGCAGTCTGTTTTCAAAACAAATTTTAAGCGCCGAATACAACAGATGTAAACTTTACCGTGAAATGCTTACTTACGAGCAATTTTCCCGCCAACGCGAAGTTAAGACATTTAAAAACAAAATTGGTCATTAGCCTGTAAAATGTCTGCTATCCCCTCCAGCCACCATTAAACTCTGTTTTAAATAAATGTTTCCACTTTAGGATTAAAACGGTAAAAATAAGGTATAATATTTTATATTACCATATACAATATAAATGTGATGTATTTATTTGATAAAAAGACCACAAAACAGCCCCAAGCATCAAACGCGACAGAAATTGGAGTCAACATTGAGCCTCTAAAAAGTTAACCCTCCTCTTAATGGTGAACTGAGTGTCCATTCTGGGTCAGCTTTTGGGAAGTGAGAGTGTGTATTAGCAGAACTGGGAGGGAGTATGGCGTGCAGCAGTTCTGTCACACCCCGGTCTCAGATGACAGCCTCCTGGGATGAGAGTTGGGCAGAGGACAGCTGACAGACAGACTAGCAGAAACATCACCAGGGAATCAGTTGTGGGTTTAGCAGGAATCAGAAAGTCTAGTTCACACAAACGCTTTCAATGGCTCAGTTGAATATCAGTAAACAGAATGTCTTATTTCCTGACTTCTTGGTATAGGTGTTCCTTCATAAGAGATTTTACAGCAGAAAATCTCCCAGAGACAAACGGTGACAAAGTAGCTTCAGTGAGTCAGCTGGTTGGAGCCTGTTCATTTGTACGCACCATCAGAGTAGTGGGGTTGGTTCCTACACTGGCCACTTGGAGTGAATATATACAGTTGAAGTCAGAAGTTTACATACACCTTAGCCAAATACATTTAAACTCAGTTTTTCACAATTCCTGACAATTAATCCTAGTGAAAATGTCCTGTCTTAGGTCTGTTAGGATCACCACTTTATTTTAAGAATGTGAAATGTCAGAATAATACAGGAGAGAATGATTTATTTCAGCTTTTATTTCTTTCATCACATTCCCAGTGGGTCAGAAGTTTACATACACTCAATTAGTATTTGGTAGCATTGCCTTTAAATTGTTTAACTTGGGTCAAACGTTTCGGGTAGCCTTCCACAAGCTTCCCACAATAAGTTGGGTGAATTTTGGCCCATTCCTCTTGACACACTTTTTCAGTTCTGCCCACAGATTTTCTATAGGATTGAGGTCAGGGCTTTGTGATGGCCACTCCAATACCTTGACTTTGTTGTCTTTAAGCCGTTTTGCCACAACTTTGGAAGTATGCTTGGGGTCATTGTACATTTGGAAGACCCATTTGCGACCAAGCTTTAACTTCCTGACTGATGTCTTGAGATATTGCTTCAATATATCCACATAATTTTCCTTCTCATGATGATGCCATCTATTTTGAAGTGCACCAGTCCCTCCTGTAGCAAAGCACCCCCACAACATGATGCTGCAACCCCCGTGCTTCACGGTTGGGATGGTGTTCTTCGGCTTGCAAGCCCCCCCCTTTTCCTCCAAACATAATGATGGTCATTATGGCCAAACAGTTCTACTTTTGTTTCATCAGACCAGAGGACATTTCTCCAAAAAGTACGATCTTTGTCCCCATGTGCAGTTGCAAACCGTAGTCTGGCTTTTTTATGGCGGTTTTGGAGCAGTGGCTTCTTCTTTGCTGAGCGGCCTTTCAGGTTATGTTGATATAGGACTCATTTTACTGTGGATATAGATACTTTTGTACCTGTTTCCTCCAGCATCTTCACACTGTCCTTTGCTGTTGTTCTGGGATTGATTTGCACTTTTTGCACCAAAGTACGTTCATCTCTAGGAGACAGAACACGTTTCCTCCTTGAGTAGTATGTCGGCTGCGTGGTCCCATGGTGTTTATACTTGCGTACTATTGTTTGTACAGATGAACATGGTACCTTCAGGCATTTGGAAATTACTCCCAAGGATGAACCAGACTTGTGGAGGTCTACATTTTTTTTTTCTGGAGTCTTGGCTGATTTCTTTTGAGTTTCTCATGATGTCAAGCAAAAAGGCACTGAGTTTGAAGGTAGGCCTTGAAATATACTGCTCAAAAAAATAAAGGGAACACTTAAACAACACAATGTAACTCCAAGTCAATCACACTTCTGTGAAATCAAACTGTCCACTTAGGAAGCAACACTGATTGACAATAAATGTCACATGCTGTTGTGCAAATGGAATAGACAACAGGTGGAAATTATAGGCAATTAGGAAGACACCCCCAATAAAGGAGTGGTTCTGCAGGTGGTGACCACAGACCACTTCTCAGTTCCTATGCTTCCTGGCTGATGTTTTGGTCACTTTTGAATGCTGGCGGTGCTTTCACTCTAGTGGTAGCATGACACGGAGTCTACAACCCACACAAGTGGCTCAGGTAGTGCAGCTCATCCAGGATGGCACATCAATGTGAGCTGTGGCAAGAAGGTTTGCTGTGTCTGTCAGCGTAGTGTCCAGAGCATGGAGGCTCTACCAGGAGACAGGCCAGTACATCAGGAGACGTGGAGGAGGCCGTAGGAGGGCAACAACCCAGCAGCAGGACCGCTACCTCCGCCTTTGTGCAAGGAGGAGCAGGAGGAGCACTGCCAGAGCCCTGCAAAATGACCTCCAGCAGGCCACAAATGTGCATGTGTCTGCTCAAACGGTCAGAAACAGACTCCATGAGGGTGGTATGAGGGCCCGACGTCCACAGGTGGGGGTTGTGCTTACAGCCCAACATCGTGCAGGATGTTTGGCATTTGCCAGAGAACACCAAGATTGGCAAATTCGCCACTGGCGCCCTGTGCTCTTCACAGATGAAAGCAGGTTCACACTGAGCACATGTGACAGACGTGACAGAGTCTGGAGACGCCGTGGAGAACGTTCTGCTGCCTGCATCATCCTCCAGCATGACCGGTTTGGCGGTGGGTCAGTCATGGTGTGGGGTGGCATTTCTTTGGGGGGCCGCACCGCCCTCCATGTGCTCGCCAGAGGTAGCCTGACTGCCATTAGGTACCGAGATGAGATTCTCAGACCCCTTGTGAGACCATATGCTGGTGCGGTTGGCCCTGGGTTCCTCCTAATGCAAGACAATGCTAGACCTCATGTGGCTGGAGTGTGTCAGCAGTTCCTGCAAGAGGAAGGCATTGATGCTATGGACTGGCCCGCCCGTTCCCCAGACCTGAATCCAATTGAGGATATCATGTCTCGCTCCATCCACCAACGCCACGTTGCACCACAGACTGTCCAGGAGTTGGCGGATGCTTTAGTCCAGGTCTGGGAGGAGATCCCTCAGGAGACCATCCGCCACCTCATCAGGAGCATGCCCAGGCGTTATAGGGAGGTCATACAGGCACGTGGAGGCCACACACACTACTGAGCCTCATTTTGACTTGTTTTAAGGACATTACATCAAAGTTGGATCAGCCTGTAGTGTGGTTTTCCACTTTAAATTTTGAGTGTGACTCCAAATCCAGACCTCCAAGGGTTGATAAATTGGATTTCCATTGATTATTTTTGTGTGATTTTGTTGTCAGCACATTCAACTATGTAAAGAAAAAAGTATTTAATAAGATTATTTCATTCATTCAGATCTAGGATGTGTTGTTTAAGTGTTCCCTTTATTTTTTTGAGCAGTGTACATCCACAGGTACACCTCCAATTGACTTAAATGATGTCAATTAGCCTATCAGAAGCCAAGACATAGTTTTCTGGAATTTTCCAAGCTATTTAAAAACGCAGTCAACTTAGTGTATGTAAACTTCTGACCCACTGGAATTGTGATACAGTGAATTATAAGTGAAATAATCTGTCTGTAAACGACTGTTGGAAAAATTACTTGTGTCATGCACAAAGTAGATGTCCTAACCGACTTGCCAAACCAATACTTTGTTAACAAGAAATTTGTGGAGTGGTTGAAAAACGAGTTTTAATGACTCCGACCTAAGTGTATGTTAACTTCCAACTTCAACTGTATATAACAGATTACCACACTGGCCACTTGTAGTGAATATATGACAATCAAACTACAGATAGGATGACTCAACATATGTCTGGTAAACACAGCTGAACAGAAAACATTTTAGAGACTACCACCCCTTGTAGTGTAGCGCCTGAGGGTGGCAGAGACTACCACCCCTTGTAGTGTAGCGTCTGAGGGTGGCAGAGACTACCACCCCTTGTAGTGTAGCGTCTGAGGGTGGCAGAGACTACCACCCGTTGTAGTGTAGCGCCTGAGGGTGGCAGAGACTACCACCCGTTGTAGTGTAGCGCCTGAGGGTGGCAGAGACTACCACCCGTTGTAGTGTAGCGCCTGAGGGTGGCAGAGACTACCACCCCTTGTAGTGTAGCGCCTGAGGGTGGCAGAGACTACCACCCGTTGTAGTGTAGCGTCTGAGGGTGGCAGAGACTACCACCCCTTGTAGTGTAGCGCCTGAGGGTGGCAGAGACTACCACCCGTTGTAGTGTAGCGTCTGAGGGTGGCAGAGACTACCACCCGTTGTAGTGTAGCGCCTGAGGGTGGCAGAGACTACCACCCGTTGTAGTGTAGCGTCTGAGGGTGGCAGAGACTACCACCCCTTGTAGTGTAGCGTCTGAGGGTGGCAGAGACTACCACCCGTTGTAGTGTAGCGTCTGAGGGTGGCAGAGACTACCACCCCTTGTAGTGTAGCGTCTGAGGGTGGCAGAGACTACCACCCGTTGTAGTGTAGCGTCTGAGGGTGGCAGAGACTACCACCCCTTGTAGTGTAGCGTCTGAGGGTGGCAGAGACTACCACCCGTTGTAGTGTAGCGCCTGAGGGTGGCAGAGACTACCACCCCTTGTAGTGTAGCGTCTGAGGGTGGCAGAGACTACCACCCCTTGTAGTGTAGCGCCTGAGGGTGGCAGAGACTACCACCCCTTGTAGTGTAGCGCCTGAGGGTGGCAGAGACTACCACCCGTTGTAGTGTAGCGCCTGAGGGTGGCAGAGACTACCACCCCTTGTAGTGTAGCGTCTGAGGGTGGCAGAGACTACCACCCGTTGTAGTGTAGCGCCTGAGGGTGGCAGAGACTACCACCCCTTGTAGTGTAGCGTCTGAGGGTGGCAGAGACTACCACCCCTTGTAGTGTAGCGCCTGAGGGTGGCAGAGACTACCACCCCTTGTAGTGTAGCGCCTGAGGGTGGCAGAGACTACCACCCGTTGTAGTGTAGCGCCTGAGGGTCAAACACTAGGGCTAGTCCTAGACTAAAAAAATTCTCCATTGAAAAGTGATTCTTAGTCCAAAATCATTGGATTCATCTGTGGTTTGATCTGGCCCCTAAATACCATAACAGTGAACAAAGGCAGCTGAAATGTCACCATGCATCTAGGAAAGCCACTTCTGATGTAGGACAGACTGACAGACACTGCTGTATTGGGGGGGGGGGACTAGTCCTTTAACAGCGTGTGTGTGGTCTCTCTGTCTGCTCTATGTTTTATCATGATAAGAGAGGGGGGTGAGGGATTGGAGCTGGAGGAGGCTTGGTGACTGTGCCTAAACTGAATGAGTGATGGTAGTTTACAGAGTAAAAAGAGCATGAGTTCCAGTTTGGAGAATCCCCTGCACAGTCCTCAGTACAGCTATAGATCATCAACAAGAGAACGACACACTGCTTTACAAGACAACACTAAGACCACCGAGAGAGAGAGAGAGGGGGAGAGGGCAACAGAAAGACAGCGAGAGACAGAGTCCAACACTCAATTACTCTGTGCTCATCATTCCAGCTGCAAGCCCTTTTGTTGGTTGTATATGTTGGGCCTCTGTGTGTGTGTGTGTGTGTGTGTGTGTGTGTGTGTATGTGTGTGTCTCTAGGTGTGTGTGTGTGTGTGTGTGTCTCTAGGTGTGTGTGTGTGTAGTGTGTGTGTGTCTCTAGGTGTGTGTGTGTAGTGTGTATGTGTCTCTAGGTGTGTGTGTGTGTGTGTCCTCACCAGTTGGAACTCCCTGCGTCGGTCGTAGGCGTCCTGGATGCCCGTGTCGGCCCACAGGGCCCGGATGGAGGGCAGGTACTGCTGGAAGACCCTGGTCTCCACCATGCCGTGGGCCATCCTGGCCGACCTCGTGTCAAACCCCATCATGGTCTCTCCGTGCCTCTGGTTGGACGCCTCTCCCCACGGGATGTGGAGCTTTTCTCTGGCATCCACCAACACACGCACCCCTGGGAGGGAGAGAGTTGAGTGACTGTTAGCCAACTGAGCTAATGACTAGGCATGAAGTAGATTAAGTAGAAGGTCATGCTTCCACCAACACCCCTGGAGACAGAGACCGAGGGGGGGGGCCAAGGGAGCGAGAGCGAAGGACAGAGCGAGGTATACAGTCATACATACAAACCCGTTTCTTCTGTAGTGCAAGAACACACTCAAATAGTTTTAGGCACATGCACTCACAGTACATGTTTTACTATCCTTGTGGGGACACAACATTCTTTCCCATTCCAACTCCTAACCCTAACATAGCCTTTATCATTGTGGGGACATGGGAAACACACACACACACGTGAGTGAGAACGTTCCTTGTTTTACTATCCTTGTGGGGACTTCAGAGGAATTCTGGTACCCTTGAGGACAGTAATACAAACACCACAGTAGTCCTCCAGACAGAGCTAAGACGTGTTTATATAAAACACACAGAGAGCAGGGCTGTGTCCCAAACAGTACCCTATTCCCTAGATACAGCACTACTTTTGACCAGAAACCGATGGAAATTCACTTAATAGGGAATAGGGTGCCATTTGGGAGTGACTTTAGGGGTGTAATGGGTTCCACTGTTTCTCTGGTATATAAAACAGGGCTGTTGGTCCTCCTGAAACACACAGCCAGCTCACCCCTACACTGGTGACGTTATGGCTTAACCCGGGGCGGCAGGTAGCCTCGTGGTCAGAGGGGCGGCAGGTAGCCTCGTGGTCAGAGGGGCGGCAGGTAGCCTCGTGGTCAGAGGGGCGGCAGGTAGCCTCGTGGTCAGAGGGGCGGCAGGTAGCCTCGTGGTCAGAGGGGCGGCAGGTAGCCTCGTGGTCAGAGGGGCGGCAGGTAGCCTCGTGGTCAGAGGGGTGGCAGGTAGCCTAGTGGTCAGAGGGGTGGCAGGTAGCCTCGTGGTCAGAGGGGCGGCAGGTAGCCTCGTGGTCAGAGGGGTGGCAGGTAGCCTAGTGGTCAGAGGGGTGGCAGGTAGCCTCGTGGTCAGAGGGGCGGCAGGTAGCCTAGTGGTCAGAGGGGAGGCAGGTAGCCTAGTGGTCAGAGGGCGGCAGGTAGCCTAGTGGTCAGAGGGGCGGCAGGTAGCCTAGTGGTCAGAGGGGCGGCAGGTAGCCTAGTGGTCAGAGGGGCGGCAGGTAGCCTAGTGGTCAGAGGGGAGGCAGGTAGCCTAGTGGTCAGAGGGGCGGCAGGTAGCCTCATGGTCAGAGGGGCGGCAGGTAGCCTCGTGGTCAGAGGGGCGGCAGGTAGCCTCGTGGTCAGAGGGGCGGCAGGTAGCCTCGTGGTCAGAGGGGCGGCAGGTAGCCTCGTGGTCAGAGGGGCGGCAGGTAGCCTCGTGGTCAGAGGGGTGGCAGGTAGCCTAGTGGTCAGAGGGGTGGCAGGTAGCCTCGTGGTCAGAGGGGCGGCAGGTAGCCTAGTGGTCAGAGGGGAGGCAGGTAGCCTAGTGGTCAGAGGGCGGCAGGTAGCCTAGTGGTCAGAGGGGCGGCAGGTAGCCTAGTGGTCAGAGGGGCGGCAGGTAGCCTAGTGGTCAGAGGGGCGGCAGGTAGCCTAGTGGTCAGAGGGGAGGCAGGTAGCCTAGTGGTCAGAGGGGCGGCAGGTAGCCTCATGGTCAGAGGGGCGGCAGGTAGCCTCGTGGTCAGAGGGGCGGCAGGTAGCCTAGTGGTCAGAGGGGCGGCAGGTAGCCTAGTGGTCAGAGGGGAGGCAGGTAGCCTAGTGGTCAGAGGGGTGGCAGGTAGCCTAGTGGTCAGAGGGGCGGCAGGTAGCCTAGTGGTCAGAGGGGTGGCAGGTAGCCTCGTGGTCAGAGGGGTGGCAGATAGCCTAGTGGTCAGAGGGGTGGCAGGTAGCCTAGTGGTCAGAGGGGCGGCAGGTAGCCTAGTGGTCAGAGCAGCAGGTAGCCTAGTGGTCAGAGGAGCAGCAGGTAGCCTAGTGGTCAGAGCAGCAGGTAGCCTAGTGGTCAGAGGGGTGGCAGGTAGCCTAGTGGTCAGAGCAGCAGGTAGCCTCGTGGTTAGAGGCAGGTAGCCTAGTGGTCAGAGCGTTGGGCCAGTAACCAAAAGGTTGATGGATTGAATCCCCGAGCTGACAAGGTAAAGATCTGTCGTTCTGCCCCTGAACAAGGTAGTTAATCCACTGTTCCCTGGTAGGCCGTCATTGTAAATAAGAAATTGTTCTTAACTTGCCTAGTTATATAAAAGGTTAAAAGGTAAATTTAAAACCAGCTACTGTACTGTTGTTGACATGGGTTGGTCCACGTGAAGTCTGCAGGGATGTTTCAGTGTCTGGTGACCAGAGTGTGTGCGTGACACCAACTGCTGGTGATGGAGGTGGTGTGTGTGACTGAGTGTCTGTGTGGTTCCTGTGGTGAGAGGTGGGGCCCTCCTCCCCTTCCTTTCTCCTCTCTGTCAAACACACACATCCTGAGACAGACAGCTCTGACAGTCTATCCTTAGCTGAGCCCAGGGACCGAGGTCGACTACCCTCCTTGGATAGCCTTGGCCTCAGCCCCTCCCTCTGGTTATACCACTCTCCAGTAAGGAGTCATATATACACAGGGTCCTGGTCTAAAGTAGTGCACTATACAGGGAATAGGGTGTCATTGGGCCCTGGTCCAAAGTAGTGCACTATAAAGAGAATAGGGTGTCATTTGGGATGAACGACAAGCACAGTACAGGGACACTACTACTACAGCCATAGAGGTTTTAATATTGTGTTAACTTCTTCGGGCTAGGGGGCAGTATTCGGAAGTTTGGATGAATGAGGTGCCCAAAGTAAACTGCCTGTTTCTCAGGCCCAGAAGCTAGGATATGCATATAATTTGTAGTATTGGATAGAAAACACTAAAGTTTCCAAATCTGTTAAAATAATGTCTGTGAGTATAACAGAACTGATATGGCAGGCGAAAACCCAAGGACAATCCATCCAGAATATTTTTTTTTTCTTCCCTCCAGCTCACCTCTGATTACAATGGCTGTCTATGGGAATATAAAAGGAAGTCCTCCCAGATTGCAGTTCCTAGGGCTTCCACTAGATGTCAACAGTCTTTAGAATGAGTTTCAGGCTTGTTTTTTGAGAAATGAGCAAGAATTTGTAGTTTTTCTAAGTGGCTCCCATTTTGGCTGTAGTGTTTGTAGCGCGTTCCGGTGAGTGCGTGTACTTCGTTATTTATCTCCGTAATGGTCTCCGGTATTCTCCGTCTTAAAATGTATCATTTATTTACATAATAGGGTACCGGAGGATTGATTAGGAACGTTGTTTGACTTGTTTAGAAGAAGTTTATTGGTAACTTACGGGATTCATTTTGTATGCATTTTGAACGAGGGAAACCGGTGGATTACTGAGTCAAGCGCGCCATTGAAACTTACTTTTTGGGGATATAAAGAAGGACTTTATCGAACAAAAGGAACATTTGTTATGTAGCTGGGACCCTTGTGCTTGCAACCAGATGAAGATCTTCAAAGGTAAGCGATTTATTTTAACACTATTTATGACTTTCGTGACGCATCTGCTTGGTTGGAAAATGTATGTAATGCTTTTGTGCGCGGGGCGCTGTCCTCAGATAATTGCATGGTGTGCTTTCGCCGTAAAGCCTTTTTGAAATCTGACAACGCAGCTGGATTAACAAGAAGTTAAGCTTTTAAATGTACGACACTTGTATTTTCATAAATGTTTAATATTAAGATTTGTCATTTGAATTTGGCGCTCTGCAATTTCACCGGATGTTGGCCAGGTGGGACGGTAGCGTCCCAATGATCCGTAGTATAATTAGACTGGCTGCCCAGCTACAGACCACCGATAAGGAGAAGTATAATTAGACTGGCTGCCCAGCTACAGACCACTGATAAGGAGTAGTATAATTAGACTGGCTGCCAGCTACAGACCAGTGATAAGGAGTAGTATAATTAGACTGGCTGCCAGCTACAGACCACTGATAAGGAGTAGTATAATTAGACTGGCTGCCAGCTACAGACCACTGATAAGGAGTAGTATAATTAGACTGGCTACCAGCTACAGACCACTGATAAGGAGTAGTATAATTAGACTGGCTGCCAGCTACAGACCAGTATTTCCATACCATGACATAACAGACCAACAAATAGTTATAAGCAGAAGCAGCATATTTGCAGGAGGAAATGCTTTTGGCTGGCTCATTCATTTGTAAAGTGAGGATGGGGCGGCAGGTAGCCTAGTGGTTAGAGCATTGTCCCAGTAATCAAGAGGGTTGCTGGATCGAATCCCCGAGCTGACAAGGTAAAAATCTGTCATTCAGCCACCGGACAAGGCAGTTAACCCACTGTTCCCCGGTAGGCCGTCATTGTAAATAGAATTTATTCCTAACCGACTTGCCTAGTTAAATAAAAAGGTTTAAACATTTTCTTTTTTAAATAAAACAATTATGACTTTTTGCCACAACCTAATAAACCCCCCCCCAGATATTGACTACCAGGTAGAATGTATAGTACTGCATGAGGACACTATGGAGATTTAGACTCGCGCTATACCTCTCTCTCACTAAACAGGGCTGTTTTCCTGGTGCTCTCCCTCTCTCTCTCCCACTAAACAGGGCTGTTTCCAGGTGCTCTCTCTCTCTCTCTCTCTCTCTCTCAACAGGGCTGTTTTCCTGGTGCTCTCGCTCTCTCTCTCACTAAACAGGGCTGTTTTCCAGGTGCTCTCTCTCCCTCTCTCACTAAACAGGGCTGTTTTCCAGGTGCTCTCTCTCCCTCTCTCACTAAACAGGGCTGTTTTCCAGGTGCTCTCTCTCTCAACAGGGCTGTTTTCCAGGTGCTCTCTCTCTCAACAGGGCTGTTTTCCTGGTGCTCTCTCTCAACAGGGCTGTTTTCCTGGTGCTCTCTCTCAACAGGGCTGTTTTCCTGGTGCTCTCTCTCAACAGGGCTGTTTTCCTGGTGCTCTCTCTCAACAGGGCTGTTTTCCTGGTGCTCTCTCTCAACAGGGCTGTTTTCCTGGTGCTCTCTCTCTCTCCCACTAAACAGGGCTGTTTTCCAGGTGCTCCCTCTCTCAACAGGGCTGTTTTCCTGGTGCTCCCTCTCTCAACAGGGCTGTTTTCCTGGTGCTCTCTCTCTCCCCCACTAAACAGGGCTGTTTTCCAGGTGGTCTCTCTCTCTCTCTCTCAACAGGGCTGTTTTCCTGGTGCTCTCGCTCTCTCTCTCACTAAACAGGGCTGTTTCCAGGTGCTCTCTCTCCCGCTCTCTCACTAAACAGGGCTGTTTTCCAGGTGCTCTCTCTCTCCCTCTCCCACTAAACAGGGCTGTTTTCCTGGTGCTCTCTCTCACTAAACAGGGCTGTTTTCCAGGTGCTCTCTCTCTCAACAGGGCTGTTTTCCAGGTGCTCTCTCTCTCAACAGGGCTGTTTTCCTGGTGCTCTCTCTCTCAACAGGGCTGTTTTCCTGGTGCTCTCTCTCAACAGGGCTGTTATCCTGGTGCTCTCTCTCAACAGGGCTGTTTTCCTGGTGCTCTCTCTCAACAGGGCTGTTTTCCTGGTGCTCTCTCTCAACAGGGCTGTTTTCCTGGTGCTCTCTCTCAACAGGGCTGTTTTCCTGGTGCTCTCTCTCAACAGGGCTGTTTTCCTGGTGCTCTCTCTCAACAGGGCTGTTTTCCTGGTGCTCTCTCTCAACAGGGCTGTTTTCCTGGTGCTCTCTCTCTCTCTCACTAAACAGGGCTGTTTTCCTGGTGCTCTCTCTCTCTCCCACTAAACAGGGCTGTTTTCCAGGTGCTCTCTCTCTCTCAACAGGGCTGTTTTCCTGGTGCTCTCTCTCCCTCTCTCACTAAACAGGGCTGTTGTCCTGGTGCTCTCTCTCCCACTAAACAGAGCTGTTTTCCTGGTGCTCTCTCTCTCCCACTAAACAGGGCTGTTTTCCTGGTGCTCTCTCTCTCCCTCTCCCACTAAACAGGGCTGTTTTCCTGGTGCTCTCCCTCTCCCACTAAACAGGGCTGTTTTCCTGGTGCTCTCTCTCTCTCTCTCTCTCTCTCTCTCACTCACTAAACAGGGCTGTTTTCCTGGTGAGCTCTCTCTCCCACTAAACAGGGCTGTTTTCCTGGTGCTCTCTCTCTCCCTCCCACTAAACAGGGCTGTTTTCCTGGTGCTCTCTCTCTCTCAACAGGGCTGTTTTCCTGGTGCTCTCTCTCTCCCTCCCACTAAACAGGGCTGTTTTCCTGGTGCTCTCTCTCTCTCTCGCTCTCTCTTTCTCTCTCTCAACAGGGCTGTTTTCCTGGTGCTCTCTCTCTCCCTCCCACTAAACAGGGCTGTTTTCCAGGTGCTCTCTCTCTCCCTCCCACTAAACAGGGCTGTTTTCCAGGTGCTCTCTCTCTCTCTCTCACTAAACAGGGCTGTTTTCCAGGTGCTCTCTCTCTTTCTTCCACTAAACAGGGCTGTTTTCCTGGTGCTCTCTCTCCCTCTCAACAGGGCTGTTTTCCAGGTGCTCTCTCTCGCTCTCACTAAACAGGGCTGTTTTCCTGGTGCTCTCTCTCTCCCACTAAACAGGGCTGTTTTCCTGGTGCTCTCTCTCTCCCACTAAACAGGGCTGTTTTCCTGGTGCTCTCTCTCTCTCGCTCTCACTAAACAGGGCTGTTTTCCTGGTGCTCTCTCTCTCCCCCACTAAACAGGGCTGTTTTCCTGGTGCTCTCTCTCTCTCCCCCCCCCACTAAACAGGGCTGTTTTCCAGGTGCTCTCTCTCGCTCTCACTAAACAGGGCTGTTTTCCTGGTGCTCTCTCTCTCCCCCACTAAACAGGGCTGTTTTCCTGGTGCTCTCTCTCACTAAACAGGGCTGTTTTCCTGGTGCTCTCTCTCTCTCTTTCTCCCCCACTAAACAGGGCTGTTTTCCAGGTGCTCTCTCTCACTAAACAGGGCTGTTTTCCTGGTGCTCCCTCTCCCTCTCCCACTAAACAGGGCTGTTTTCCTGGTGCTCTCCCTCTCCCACTAAACAGGGCTGTTTTCCTGGTGCTCTCCCTCTCTCACTAAACAGGGCTGTTTCCCTGGTGCTCTCTCTCCCTCTCCCACTAAACAGGGCTGTTTTCCTGGTGCTCTCTCTCTCCCTCTCCCACTAAACAGGGCTGTTTTCCTGGTGCTCTCTCTCTCCCTCTCCCACTAACAGGGCTGTTTTCCTGGTGCTCTCTCTCTCCCTCTCCCACTAAACAGGGCTGTTTTCCTGGTGCTCTCTCTCTCCCTCTCCCACTAAACAGGGCTGTTTTCCTGGTGCTCTCTCTCTCCCTCTCCCACTAAACAGGGCTGTTTTCCTGGTGCTCTCTCTCTCCCTCTCCCACTAAACAGGGCTGTTTTCCTGGTGCTCTCTCTCTCCCTCTCCCACTAAACAGGGCTGTTTTCCTGGTGCTCTCTCTCTCCCTCTCCCACTAAACAGGGCTGTTTTCCTGGTGCTCTCTCTCTCCCTCTCCCACTAAACAGGGCTGTTTTCCTGGTGCTCTCTCTCTCCCTCTCCCACTAAACAGGGCTGTTTTCCAGGTGCGCTCTCTCTCTCTCACTAAACAGGGCTGTTTTCCTGGTGCTCTCTCTCTCTCCCACTAAACAGAGCTGTTTTCCTGGTGCTCTCTCACACACGGCCTGGGCTGTTGATGTAACAATGTAGGATAGGATCAATAGATCAATGGCAAAACATCCATCGCACGCATTAGGCCCCGATGCTAACAATCAATAGCCTACGTCCATAGAAACACATTAGCCACGATGCTAACGATCAATAGCCTACATCCATAGAAAAACAGCCACGATGCTAACGATCAATAGCCTACGTCCATAGAAACACATTAGCCACGATGCTAATGAGCCATCAAACATTAATGCATAAAAACACAGCTAAGGGTTTCGGAGGCCAGAACAGAGAGCCTCTCTGGGAGGAAGAGCACAGGGCTCACGGGTAATAACAGCTTCCTCCTTCCACAGTCTCATCACTGTTTACTTCCTTTCTCTGCAGAGATTCAACTGTCCTGTCTTTGAGAGCGAGCGCACACACACGCGCGCGCACACACACACACACACACACACACACACACACACACACACACACACACACACACACACACAAAGAGAGAGCGATAAAAGACAGGAGGAGCTACAGAGACAGAATGACGGGGACATTCGAGTTCCTTGATGACTAATTATTAAAGGGGATTATAAATGCACCAATCAAATAACTCTCTGGTGATCAATCAGTAAATGAAGGTCTGAAGAGACTTCCAATTGGTAAAAGATGAGCAGGTCTTTCAGACAACGTCAAACATTCAAAAGGCTTGTGTGTTGTTGATGATGGGAAGCCAGACAGGCTGGGGATTGACAGGATATTTATTACCAAGAAACATATTGTATCGGCGCCATAGTATCGCGATTCTATACGCATCACGACTCACCATGATACGATATGTACTGAGATTCTATACGCATCACGACTCACCATGATACGATATGTACTGAGATTCTATACGCATCACGACTCACCATGATACGATATGTACTGAGATTCTATACGCATCACGACTCACCATGATACGATATGTACTGAGATTCTATACGCATCACGACTCACCATGATACGATATGTACTGAGATTCTATACGCATCACGACTCACCATGATACGATATGTACTGAGATTCTATACGCATCACGACTCACCATAATACGGTATGTACTGAGATTCTATACGCATCACGACTCACCATAATACGATATGTACTGAGATTCTATACGCATCACGACTCACCATAATACGATATGTACTGAGATTCTATACGCATCACGACTCACCATAATACGATATGTACTGAGATTCTATACGCATCACGACTCACCATAATACGATATGTACTGAGATTCTATACGCATCACGACTCACCATAATACGATATGTACTGAGATTCTATACGCATCACGACTCACCATAATACGATATGTACTGAGATTCTATACGCATCACGACTCACCATAATACGATATGTACTGAGATTCTATACGCATCACGACTCACCATAATACGATATGTACTGAGATTCTATACGCATCACGACTCACCATAATACGATATGTACTGAGATTCTATACGCATCACGACTCACCATAATACGATATGTACTGAGATTCTATACGCATCACGACTCACCATAATACGATATGTACTGAGATTCTATACGCATCACGACTCACCATAATACGATATGTACTGAGATTCTATACGCATCACGACTCACCATAATACGATATGTACTGAGATTCTATACGCATCACGACTCACCATAATACGATATGTACTGAGATTCTATACGCATCACGACTCACCATAATACGATATGTACTGAGATTCTATACGCATCACGACTCACCATAATACGATATGTACTGAGATTCTATACGCATCACGACTCACCATGATACGATATGTACTGAGATTCTATACGCATCACGACTCACCATGATACGATATGTACTGAGATTCTATACGCATCACGACTCACCATAATACGATATGTACTGAGATTCTATACGCATCACGACTCACCATAATACGATATGTACTGAGATTCTATACGCATCACGACTCACCATAATACGATATGTACTGAGATTCTATACGCATCACGACTCACCATAATACGATATGTACTGAGATTCTATACGCATCACGACTCACCATAATACGATATGTACTGAGATTCTATACGCATCACGACTCACCATAATACGATATGTACTGAGATTCTATACGCATCACGACTCACCATAATACGATATGTATTGAGATTCTATACGCATCACGACTCACCATAATACGATATGTACTGAGATTCTATACGCATCACGACTCACCATAATACGATATGTACTGAGATTCTATACGCCGGTTTTAATGCATTTTTCGATGATCCGAACATACTGCTCACTAAATGTCTGCTGCAGAAGGATGAGAGAGAGATAATAAAAACGAGTTTGATCAGTCATGGAAATAAAAGTGCTGGAAACACATTGGATCACTATTTAAAAACAGAAGACGGAGGCCAAGCTATAGGAGAACTAATACTGAAGACAAGCGCTACCTAGTAGCTAACATTAGCTACCTAGCAACTAAAAGCATTTGAATCGATATATTGTCAAAAATAATAAAATTGGATACTCTAATGTATCCATTTTTCTCCCATCCCTGGAAGTCAGACAGTGTTCTCCCCAGATTCTGCTAGGTGGGGTACCTGAAACAGACACTACAGCTGACAACATGAAAACACTGAATAGACACTTAAGTTTAGGGTCTGAGGTTTCTTGGTAGACTGTGCCTAATGATTGAAGTAATGATGTTATTACACACAAAATATACCACACACACACACACACACACACACACACACACACACACGAAGTGATCACCTGAGCGGTTGACACTAAGGACAGGAGGTGTGGTGTACTGTTTCACATCAGTGGAATTCTGAGTATTTCCGTCGATGCAATCTCCAGTCATTGTTTTCAAATGACCTTTGACCTCTAGACAGCAGCTAACAAACACCACCGAGGCTCTTTCGTCACCGCCACATCCATACCAGAACAAGCCCTGACCCAGCAGAAACACTTGGCTGCAGGGGAAGTAATGGAGCATTGGCTCTGTGAGGTACACAGAGGGTTTCTCCTGGCTGGCACACAGCACAGTTATTCAATGTTGTGTAGAATGCCAACTGACATTGTTCTCTCTCTACACGACACAGAATGATGTACCAGTATGCTGTAAAGAAACAATCCCTTCCCAATGTTCCATAAAAGTCAGAATCACATTTCCTTTCTGGAGTCCCTTAGAGCCGAACAGGCACAGCTTCACACACACACACACACACACACACACACAGTCTCCTAGCGCAGTAGTCATTAAGAGGCTGCGGGAGGATAAACAGGATACAAACAACATGCATGGCTGAGACGAGGCAGCAGCCTCTGTGGATCAGAGGACAGTAGATCTCAGGAAAAGGGTTGGACTGAAAACCTACAGGACAGTAGATCTCCAGGAAGAGGGTTGGACTGAAAACCTACAGGACAGTAGATCTCCAGGAAGAGGGTTGGACTGAAAACCTACAGGACGGTAGATCTCCAGGAAAAACCCTCTGAAAACCTACAGGACAGTAGATCTCCAGGAAGAGGGTTGGACTGAAAACCTACAGGACAGTAGATCTCCAGGAAGAGGGTTGGGCAGCCCTGTCCTAGACTGAACAGGTGTTCATAGCACATATTCACAAAGCATCTCAGAGTAGGAGACAATACTGGTCTAGGATCAGTTCTGCCTATTAGATCAATGAATAACACAGGGGGTATCTGATCGTAGATCAGCACTGAGACTCAGAGGCTTTAAAATAAAGTTGTTCTAACATCTCTGTTTAATAACTGAAAGTGATGACTCACTGCTGGGAGAGTTCAGCCTAGATCTAACACCACCCTTCCATCCATCTATGACATCACAAGAGGAAGTGCAACACTCGAGGCCCCTGCTAGCTCCTCACGAGTCGGCTGGACCAAAATCTGCCAACGTCATTAATGCTACACAACACGTTGGCCCACATGGCACCCTATTCCCCATATAGTGCACTACTTCTGACCAGACCCCCTATGGGCCCAGGTCAAAAAGTAGTACACCATCTAGGGAACAGGGTGCCATGTCTAGACTTAGGCTATAGTATCCCGACATGCACTAGGCTGTTCTTCCAGAGAGACAAAGGGAGGGGAGATAGTATCACTTCTTAGGGATAAAATACAGTCCAGAAAAACAGGCCTGGCCTGTAGAATGTAAATAAGTAGAACAAGATTTAGGAGACAGGGACAGATCATTTATTTAGCTAAAACAAACACACACACACACACACCCCCCCTCAGGTCAGAACTGAAGACTTAAATGAGGGAGATTTAGAGATGGATTAAAGAATTTCAATCATAACATGATGAGCCATGGCCCTTTGTTTACAAATAGAAGACAGATGAGATAACGTCCTAAAAACAGGCCTTTCACCACCAGGTCTATAGGCTATATCTATATTTCCTGTCTGAGGGACGCTGACGATGAGAATAGAGCAGCGTCATCAGGGGCTTCGTCCCCAAATGGTGCACTACTTTGTACCAGGGTCCATAGGGCGCTGGTTAAAACGTTAGTACAGTGTATAGGGAGCCATTTGGGACGAACCTCAGGACTCACATCATTCATCTGTCATAGAAGACAATACACAGCGTTCCTCATGGGGATCCTGCCTGGGCTCAGCCAATCACCCACAGGTAGGACCTAACCTCCTGTCTGTCTGTTATATATCCCCCTCCTTCATGCATTTCACAGTAAGGATATGACATCATGGTGTGAGGCTGGGAACCCCCTGCACCCACCCACACAGACAGAGCTACTGGGGACATCCTCCATGTCTGATGAACAAATAACAGTAAAGTACCCATCTAAAAATAACAATGATTCAACATGGTCCTTTAATAGGAGTTGTAACAAACGGTGTGTGCACCTGTCAAGAAGACATTCATGGAACAGTTTAGTCTATGTATGACAGATCTAAGATAAATAGCTTCATTGTGATCAATGACTCACAAAGGAAAAGTTGTCAAAAAAAACAACACAATGACTATAATTGTATAGTTGACAATTAATTGATTTCCTCAGGACTGCTACACTAACAAACCAGTGTGTACCAGGAAACCTAAAGTAGTCTGCGTAATGAACAAAGTAGCCAACTAGGGGGGAAACCACCCAGAGTGCTTTCCCCCCCATAAAATATGTTTGTTTACATAACAGGAGTTATCTGACTGTAGTATTGCTGTACATCTCTGGTAATATCGTTGACTAGTGTGTGCAGGGCTGGGTTGTCACGACTACCAGACCTGGTATGACTATGCAAGTTGGAAGCAGAAACACCCCTCTCATGTTCTCTCTCTCTCTCTTCAGATTTTATACAGCTAGGCCTAATGCCTCAGTCTACCAAAACATGACTGAAATCCACCGGTGTTGAACTTTCAACTAAACACTCAACATTCGGGGGGCTTTGACAAGTAAAGTTTATTTACAGTAAAATAAGAAATAGCTAGCTAGTTAAGAAACAAAGTAGCCAATTGATCTAGCTAGCAAGTTTGACAGACTGTCTGGGTGAATACAAACAATTGGAATATGAGTGATCACATCTTATCGCTGCCTCAAAACAACATGGTTTCAAGTTGCCCTATAAAGGACGCAGTGCTTCCGCGCATGGGCGTCGTAGGTGGTTAAAATGCTGAAGCCCAAAAAAATAACTGCCACATTTTTAAGGGGACGTACTTTTAACGAAAATCCTGTTACTGAAGGTATATCAATAATACGTGATTCCTTGTCTGTCGGTCCCGATTGTATAATATGTGGATATCTGTATGGAAACTGTCTGAACCTAAGTTTTCTCCAAACCGGTGCCTATAATAACTCTGCTGTGATTGACAGTGGTAGGCTACGCAGAAACGCGTCTTGCATGTTGTCTACCACAGACGGGCCGTGGCAACCGACAAAGGTCTCATAGACTTCAATAACAGTAGGGCGGCGTGTGCCAAGACGGAAGTGGCAAGGTCCGTGGTGCTCGCTCACAGCTGGCTCAGCACCAGAAGATGAAATTAAACAAGTCTTGAGCGGCCGTAGCACATGGTTGACCAATGCACAGAGTTCATCTTGTCAACCAAACAAACAATGTTTTAATGACAATATTCAAGCTGACAACAACCGGGACCGCTCGTCTCTACACGGCTGCCAGATTTTCTCAAGGTTCAACTGCCATTTAGTGCTGCTCATGTGTAAACACCTTTATAGTGCAGGTTTGAAGAAACGTTCGGTTCCGAGGAGGCTTCTATCAGAGGAGGCTCATGGGAGGAGCTATAGGAGGACGGGCTCATTGCAATGGCTGGAATGGAATAAATGGAACGGTATCAAACATATGGAAACCACAGATTTGACTCAGTTCCATTCCAATGAGCCTGTCCTCCTATAGCTTCTCCCACCAGCCACTTCTGGTTTCTATAGCTACATATATTCACACATTATACACTGAACAGAAATATACATGCAACATGTAAAGTGCTGGTCCCATGTTTCATGAGCTGAAATAAAAGATCCCAGAAATGTTCCATACGCACAAAAAGCTTTTTTCTCTCAAATGTTGTGCAAAAATTTGTTTACACCCCTGTTAGTGAGCATTTCTTCTTTGCCAAGAATTGAATGTTAATTTCTCTACCATAAGCCGCCTCCGTAATTTAATTTTTTTGGGCAGTATGTCCAACCGGCCTCACAACCGCAGACCACATGCATGGCGTCGTGTGGGCGAGCGGTTTGCTGATGTCAGCGTTTTGAACAGAATGCCCCATGGTGGTGGGGCTATGGTATGGGCAGGCATAAGCTACCGGACAACGAACACAATTGCATTTTACAGGTGGCCATTTGAATGCACAGAGATACCGTGAGGTGTTCCTGAGGCCCATTTTTTTTAAGGTATCTGTGACCAACAGATGAATCTGTATTCCAGTCGTGAAATCCATAGATTAGGGCCTAATGAATTTATTTCAATTGACTGATGTTCTTCTATGAACTAACTCAGTAAAATATTGAATTGTTGCGTTTATATTTGTGTTCAGTATACACTCCGCACCAACGAACAAGGAGTTACTAATTACATATTTGCCTTCAGTAACCACCCTAAACATTTTGAACAGTTTATTATCCGTCTCCACATTTTAATCCCCTAGGATGCCCATCCTCGTATACGGCTAGGTTTCCATAACATGAAAAGTCAGATATATGGCATGACGTTTTCTAAAATATGTGCAATGATGGTTATGATATACTTTATCTAGTTATATCCGCTGTGATTAAAACAATTTTTAAGCTTTCTGATTTCCAAACTAGCTACCAAGTTATTTCACTATGACTTTTTAAAAACATTAATCTTGAACACACTCAAATAAGTTTATAAATAAGTTAACTACAGCAACAAAGCTAGCTAGCGCATTAGCTAGCCAAAGCTTACTGCTAGCTGGTAAACTGGCTGATAAAAACAGCTGATAAACTGCAATACTATTTTCCACCCCCTGAATAATACTGACATGGGACAAACAATACGCGTGATATCCGGAGATATACTTAGACAACTGAATCATGTTCAATGGGAAACCCCGCTCTGTCTGTGTGGCCTCATCTCTTCAAATCCCACTGTGCACAAACACTTTCAAATAACATGGGCGTTTCTTCTAGCTTTGTGTGTGTTAGCTAGCTAACTAGGCTAGCGAAGAAACAGATGTGAGTACGCCCGTCCTCTCAACATAGCTAGCTAGCAAGCATACCAAGCACAAGTTACGGCTACTGTTAGCATGCTAGCTAGCTGGCTGGCTACTTCCCACTCAGACACGAACTCTTGAACAGAGCAAATAAGTCAACAAAGGCCCCGAAAAACTCACCAGTGGCGTTGTATAAAGTACAACGAACAACCTAAAGTGCCTTACCTTTAATTACATTACTAAAAATCGTGGCCTTGAACTCTTCTTTGGCCCTTTGATCGAAGTCCTGACCATGGATGATGCGCATCTGCTTCAGGAAAGTGGACTTGCCGCTTTCTCCCGCTCCGAGTAGCAGAATCTTCACCAGCCGCTTCACGTACGTCTTATCCCGCGAAATACTTTTGTCTATTTCTTTAGATTTCCTTAATTGTTCTGCCTCGTTACTCGTGAGGAGACAGTTTGGAAAACATACAGATAAAACGGACCGGGACGGCAGGAAATCCGCCATCTTTGAAACAACTTCATCGATACAGTAGAGAGAGTTGGTTTGAGGCGAGCGACTAGTCTACTCGCGGACGGGGCGGGGCGCGATTACGATAACGTGTGTGTGTGTGTGAGCGCGCACAGGGCTAGCACAATGAGGGGGTTCGTTTATCTGGCCTGGTTACCGCGGTGTGTGGAGTTTAAACCGGGTGAAAAGTGATTGCATTCGTTTTGGAATCGGGCTGCCTCCCGGGCTTGGGCCAGGTAACCTGCTTTGGCCGACGACGGCGAAGTCGGCTGAAAACAAAAGTGAGGTATTCAAGCACGTGGAGTGATGAGTATGGTTCTGTAGTTTTACATGCACAAGTGATTGCTTTTGATAAAAAAACGATTTATCTGCCTTCCCAATGAAAACTAGTATGAATGAAAATTCTTACATTTATTTTATGCAAAAGAGATGTATGTTTTTGGACGATGCACCTAGCTGCCTTGTTGATAACTTGACCGAGCGGCGCAGATTGCTGTTTGATTTGAGAAGGCTGCTCCTCCCTCGCAGTTTTCCCGGTTCAACCCGGGCCAGTCTAATATAACTTTCTGTGTGAATAAACGTTTGGGCGGATGACAAAAGGTCTAAATTGCCCATATCCTCTGATTTTGTTTCACATTGAAGCCCACTCATTGCAATTTCTAGAGTAACTGAAATTCATTGTTTTAGGCCAGCCTATACGTTATTTATGGCTAGGGGTATTTCAATATAGAAATTTGTTCAAAAGGTAATTGCGAATAATAATTGATAACCCAACTGAAAAATCATACCTTTAATACAGTAACAAACCATAGCCTACACACATTGTGCCTCACTTAGAAAGATGAGTCGCCATCTTTGACAAACAGCAACAAAATAAACAGTCCGTGGTTGTATTTGATTAACGTGTTATTAAAAAGCATTAATTTCAACAAAGAAAGAAAGGCACGCAACAACAAGATTCACTCCGAACACTCTCGTCTACACTCAACCTCGCGGATGTGGTATCGTGGAGGTGAGATATATATTGGTTACAACATGACAACACATCAGAAGGGTGCACTGCATGCAGGTCGTCATAATTGAATATCATGCATTTATCAGCAGTACCACCTGGGCGCGGTAGAGGGCAGTGTATACCCGGGGAGTCATGTCGGTCCGACACCACCTGGGGTGTCGTTTTTGGCACCATCTGTTGTTGAGGTAGGCTAGCCCTAGTTTACCTGTGAAATTCATAGGCCTAAATGAGAGATCAAATTAAAGTATATCTGTGATAAATTATTATTATTTTATCATCCAGTGAAGTGATCGCAAAAAAAAAGTTGATTGTTTTTATCCTTTCTCTTTCACCACATTCTGGGGCAACAAATATTTTACGTGGATTTTTTAAAATATTTCTATATTTCAATAGGCGATAATCCAAATACTGTTACATTTAAATTCAAGGTTTTACTGCCGTAATGCCACCAAATTGATAGCTGCTTGATGGTGTGACGTATGTTGGTGTCACTGTCACAAGTAACAGGTTGTTAAACTAGAGTTTAGCCGAGCTGTCATTGGTTGATAAATCCGTCCTCGCTCATTCTGGCCCCTCTCACGCAATCTCTGACGCGCGGTCAACGGAATAGGCTCCGGTCCCAGCCCCGGGTATACCATTATACCTGTGTGATCACTTTTTATTTCATCAACATTTCATACCTGGATTTTCTTCTTTAGGTCCGCGTATCGACTGACGGAAAACATGACCATTAGGACACTAAGAGATTATGGTCAGCACTACCGACCACGGATGGCCTGCCTAAAAAATGTAGGTTACCTACCAGTACGTTTACCTCATTTATCAGTACTTTTAAATGTTTTGAGAAAAAGGTAATAGACTTTAGATAAACTAAAAGTTCACATCATGTTAATTGATTTTAGGTGTGCTGGTGATAGCCTACTTTGTTGATAGATTATTATAGTTTACAGTAAATTCATGAGGAGCACCAAGATTGTTGTTTAAATTTCCCCTTTCATGTCTTAAAAAAAACCGAATCAATTGTTTTGTAAAAGTTCATTTTAAAATGTTATTTTTCGCAAGAGGTTCTAATTTGGTATATTTGGCTGCTCATAATCCTGTTCCCATCCAATTACAAATGGAACAGCTGTGAAGTCATCACGACTTTCAATGTGGTAATCTACATAGCTTCATCTAAAGATGCTACTAGACTCACACTATTGTTTCATGACCTGTAGGCTACTGTATATTTATTTTGTTTACAGCGAAGAGATTGTAGACCTCTCAGAGATCCAATCTCAATCTAACCTCTAAACAAGGCTTTCTTATACTGTGGGTCGGGACCCAAAGTTGGCCCTGGGTAATGTGAGAGGTGGGTCGTGAGTTATGAGAATACATCTATAATCACCCACTATTTCTTCTTGATTTGGGTCGTTGGTGGACCATTTGTGTTACAGGAGGACGGTCAATTTCTCATTTGGGTCTCGAGCTAAAAAAGTTTAAGAACCCCTGCTCTAAACCAATTAGCTGCTTGGACAGCCGGGGTAAATGGCTCTGAGCCAATCAGGTCCTCCACATCTCAGAGGTCAGGGGTCAGAGGTATCATACAGAACACATCACTATGACCTTTGACCTGGTAGGACTGTTTTCTTCCATTTCGTTGAAACAAACCAAAGTGTATTTTGAGTGTGGGTGTCTGTCCTCTCTCCCACCACCTTGCTCCACCTGCAGGTGGAGGTGTTTGTGGTTGAGATGCAGGATCCTAAGAGTGGGGTGAAGGGTGCCGACCAGAAACTCAACATAACCATCATCCCACACGTCATCAACGGTGAGTCCAGAGACTCACAGCACCAGATGGTCGCCCCACTGAGAGACATATCTCCTCAGACAATATCCCCTCCCATCTCTATTATACTATTACAATGTTTTGCCCTAGATCCTTTTCCTGGTGGAGTGAAATATGTAGCCATGTAGCAGGGCTGAAACAACCCAAACATTCAACTGAAGCCAATAGAAAGCTAGTTAGCGGTGCTGCCCAGTAGGGGAAACAGTAGGGAAACACCTTCCATCAATGCTACATTGTTGTTATTTAAAAAAACATAGTTCTGGGAAGTTGTGGACTAGCTAAGATTCTAGAGCTGCGGCAGACTGTCTTATAGACTGGCTGCTAGGCTTGCTACTGAAGGTTATATAAGACAGCAGTCAATTGGATCAGATCTGTGTGGGTGCTTTGTGCTCCCAAGCTGCCCTCTAATCCTGGGATAAGACCAGGGCCAGGGGGGAAAGATCAGACTTGCATCCCAAACGGCATAGTGCACTGCATAGACTTATGGCCGTGGTCAAAACTAGAGCACTATATAGGGAATAATATAGCAAATGGTCCTTCATTCCTTTCATCTCCAGCCCTCCTGTTCATCCCAAATAGCACCCTATTCCCTACATAGTGCACTACGTAGCCTTATGGGCCCTGGTCAAAACTATATAGGAAATAGGGTGCCATTTGGGACGAGGGCTGGAGACGAAGGGAAGGAAGGACCTTGTGACAGACAGGAAATTGTCATCACAGTCATGGTACTTCCTGCTTCAGTGCTGGTTGTTATTGTAATTTGTAGTTTTTCATGACAAACAGACTGATCAATCAAATATACTGATCAATCTAATCACAAGTTAAGCTATACGGCATAAACTCCCACACATTGTTATTAAGTGATGGATTCTGCACTGTGTCTGAGCCAGGTAGTACCTTCAACAGATAGTCTGTGTGTAGACCAGGCCTGTGAGAGCCAGCTCACTGTTGTCATGCTGTGAATATCAATATTCACTTGTCATCCATCACACAGGGCAGGACATTTTAGCATGGATTGTCACCAAAATGAAGGTTACCACAGAAGGTAAGCAACTGGATTCTATGAATGGATTTGGCTGGGTACTTATATCAATTACTCCAACACAATAAAGGTATTTTTTTAATGTAATTACTACTTCATTACCATGTTATTATGCAAGCAAGTCACTACTAGTTAAATGCTGTAAACTAAAGTATAACCAAGAGCTTTGATAATATATGACCCTCCCCCCCCCCCCCCCCCCCCCCCCCTCACCAGAGGCCCAGGCGTTTGGGACCATGCTGGTGGCCTACGGGTACATCTACCCCCTCCAGAACCACAGGAAGTTGGTCCTGGTCCCCGACAGCACCCTCTACCGCTTCCAGGTACCTGCCTGTAACTACCTGTAACTATCTGTGTCTATCTACCTGTAACTATCTGTGTCTATCTACCTGTATCTCCCTGTAACTACCTGTGTCTATCTACCTGTATCTCCCTGTAACTACCTGTGTCTATCTACCTGTATCTCCCTGTAACTACCTGTGTCTATCTACCTGTATCTCCCTGTAACTACCTGTGTCTATCTACCTGTATCTCCCTGTAACTACCTGTGTCTACCTACCTGTATCTCCCTGTAACTACCTGTGTCTATCTACCTGTATCTCCCTGTAACTACCTGTGTCTATCTACCTGTATCTCCCTGTAACTACCTGTGTCTATCTCCCTGTAACTACCTGTGTCTATCTACCTCTATCTCCCTGTAACTACCTGTGTCTATCTCCCTGTAACTACCTGTGTCTCCCTGTAACTACCTGTGTCTATCTACCTGTATCTCCCTGTAACTACCTGTGTCTATCTACCTGTATCTCCCTGTAACTACCTGTATCTCCCTGTATCTCCCTGTAACTATCTGTGTCTATCTACCTGTATCTCCCTGTAACTACCTGTGTCTATCTACCTGTATCTCCCTGTAACTATCTGTGTCTATCTCCCTGTAACTACCTGTGTCTATCTCCCTGTAACTACCTGTGTCTACCTGTGTCTATCTACCTGTAACTATCTGTGTCTATCTACCTGTATCTCCCTGTAACTACCTGTGTCTATCTACCTGTATCTCCCTGTAACTACCTGTGTCTATCTACCTGTATCTCCCTGTAACTACCTGTGTCTATCTACCTGTATCTCCCTGTAACTACCTGTGTCTATCTACCTGTATCTCCCTGTAACTACCTGTGTCTATCTACCTGTATCTCCCTGTAACTACCTGTGTCTATCTACCTGTATCTCCCTGTAACTACCTGTGTCTATCTACCTGTAACTACCTGTGTCTATCTACCTGTATCTCCCTGTAACTACCTGTGTCTATCTACCTGTAACTACCTGTAACTATCTGTGTCTATCTACCTGTATCTACCTGTAACTACCTGTGTCTATCTACCTGTATCTCCCTGTAACTACCTGTGTCTATCTACCTGTATCTCCCTGTAACTACCTGTGTCTATCTACCTGTAACTATCTGTGTCTATCTACCTGTATCTCCCTGTAACTACCTGTGTCTATCTCCCTGTAACTACCTGTGTCTATCTACCTGTATCTCCCTATAACTACCTGTATCTCCCTGTAACTATCTGTGTCTATCTACCTGTATCTCCCTGTAACTACCTGTGTCAATCTACCTGTATCTCCCTGTAACTACCTGTGTCTATCTACCTGTATCTCCCTGTAACTACCTGTGTTTATCTACCTGTATCTCCCTGTAACTACCTGTGTCTATCTACCTGTAACTATCTGTGTAAATCTACCTGTATCTCCCTGTGTCTATCTACCTATATCTCCCTGTAACTACCTGTGTCTATCTACCTGTAACTATCTGTGTCCATCTCCCTGTAACTACCTGTGTCTATCTACCTGTAACTACCTGTGTCTATCTCCCTGTAACTACCTGTAACTATCTGTGTCTATCTACCGGTATTTCCCGTTAACTACCTGTGTCCAGCTACCTGTAACTACCTACCTGTATTTCCCTTTAACTACCTGTGTCTATCTCCCTGTAACTACCTGTAACTACCTGTGTCTATCTACCTGTATCTCCCTGTAACTACCTGTGTCTATCTCCCTGTAACTACCTGTGTCTATCTACCTGTATCTCCCTGTAACTACCTGTGTCTATCTACCTGTATCTCCCTGTAACTACCTGTGTATATCTACCTGTATCTCCCTGTAATTACCTGTGTCTATCTACCTGTATCTCCCTGTCACTACCTGTATCTCCCTGTAACTACCTGTGTCTATCTACCTGTATCTCCCTGTAATTACCTGTGTCTATCTACCTGTATCTCCCTGTAACTACCTGTGTCTATCTACCTGTATCTCCCTGTAACTACTTGTCAGAGGCAGAGCTAATGACTAATCTTCATGTCACTGTCTGTCCCAACCTTTCCTCAGACCCCTTATTTCTGGCCTGTGCAGAAGTTCCCCGCTGAGGACATAGACTATGGTGGGTTTATCTTCTGTAGTGGCCCGTCTGAGGACATAGACTATGGTGGGTTTATCTTCTGTAGTGGCCCGTCTGAGGACATAGACTATGGTGGGTTTATCTTCTGTAGTGAAAGGAGAGTGAATGTCCAGTCACTGTCAGATACTTATTTTTATGTATTTAAACAAATAATAAATTAGTGGGTAGATCAGCTTTAATACTGCAGATAGATTGTGGCTTCTATCAATGTAATTGGCTGCATCATTTCCAATCTCCCATATATTTATTTTGTAAATATATATATTTATTTTGTAAATATATATATTTACTCAGCAAAAAAGAAACGTCCTCTCACTGTCAACTGTGTTTATTTTCAGCACACTTAACGTGTAAATATTTGTATGAACATAACAAGATTCAACAACTGAGACATAAACTGAACAAGTTCCACAGACATGTGACTAACAGAAATGGAATCATGTGTCCCTGAACAAAGGGGGGGGGGGGGGGGGGTCAAAATCAAAAGTAACAGTCAGTATCTGGTGTGGCCACCAGCTGCATTAAGTACTGAAGTACATCTCCTCCTCATGGACTACACCAGATTTGCCAGTTGTTGCTGTGAGATGTTACCCCACTCTTCCACCAAGGCACCTGCAAGTTCCCAGACATTTCTGGGGGGAATGGCCCTAGCCCTCACCCTCCGATCCAACAGGTCCCAGATGTGCTCAATGTGACTGAGATCCGGGCTCTTCGCTGGCCATGGCAGAACACTGACATTCCTGTCTTGCAGGAAATCACACACAGAACGAGCAGTATGGCTGGTGGCATTGTCATGCTGGAGGGTCATGTCAGGATGAGCCTGCAGGAAGGGTACCACATGAGGGAGGAGGATGTCTTCCCTGTAACGCACAGCGTTGAGATTGCCTGCAATGACAACAAAGTCAGTCCGATGATGCTGTGACACACCGCCCCAGACCATGACGGACCCTCCACCTCCAAAGCGATCCCGCTCCAGAGTACTGGCCTCGGTGTAAAGCTCATTCATTCAATGATAAACGCGAATCTGACCATCACCCCTGGTGAGACAAAACCGCGACTCGTCAGAGAAGAGCACTTTTTGCCAGTCCTGTCTGGTCCAGCGACTGTGGGTTTGTGCCCATAGGCGACGTTGTTGCCGGTGATGTCTGGTGAGGACCTGCCTTACAACAGGCCTACAAGCCCTCAGTCCAGCCTCTCTCAGCCTATTGCTGACAGTCTGAGCACTGATGGAGGGATTGTGATTTCCTGGTGTAACTCGGGCAGTTGTTGTTGCCATCCTGTACCTTTCCCGCAGGTGTGATGTTCGGATGTACCGATCCCGTGCAGGTGTTGTTACACGTGGTCTGCCACTGCGAGGACGATCAGCTGTCCATCCTGTCTCCCTGTAGCGCTGTCTTAAGCGTCTCACAGTACGGACATAGCAATTTATTGCCCTGGCCACATCTGCAGTCCTCATGCCTCCTTGCAACATGCCTAAGGCACATTCACGCAGATGAGCAGGGACCCTGGGCATCTTTCTTTTGGTGTTTTTCAGAGTCAGTAGAAAGCCCTCTTTAGTGTCATAAGTTGTCATAACTGTGACCTTAACTGCCTACCGTCTGTAAGCTGTTAGTGTCTTAACGACCGTTCCACAGGTGCATGTTCATTAATTGTTTATGGTTCATTGAACAAGCAGTGTTTAAACCTTTTACAATGAAGATCTGTGAAGTTATTGGATTTTTATGAATTATCTTTGAAAGACAGGGTCCTGGAAAAGGGACATTTCTTTTTTTGCCGAGTTTATATATATACACACACTACCGGTCAAAGGTTTTAGGACACCTACACCTTCAAGGGTTTTTCTTTATTTTCACTATTTTCTACATTGTAGAATAATAGTGAAGACATCAAAACTATGAAATAACATATATGGTATCATATAGTAACCAAAATAGTGTTAAACAAATCAGAATATATTTGAGATTCTTCAAATAGCCACCCTTTGCCTTGATGACAGCTTTGCACACTCTCTATATTTTAAAAAAAGATATATTTTCCTTCATTATATTCCCCTAACCATACCACCCCTCCCCTAATTGGAGTGAACTAATGGACAGCAACACTTAGGCTTCTACTTCCATCTTATACATATTATATATATTTTACAATAGTTATCTTTTGTTTGTTTTTAGTCCCCATCCTTCAGCTACACTCAACACCTCCAATCTGTCTCTGAACACCATCCAGATTTGATTTCTATTTGCCATATATTTTTACACTGTGATGTTTCACAAAAGTTCTGAATCTTTCTATGAGTTTTAAAAGCCCAGCAGTGCTATCTGATGAGTTAGCTCCAGGTAAATGTTGCAATTCTTCAGCCATTCCTGAACCTGCTACCAAAAACAAGCTACATATGGACAGCACCATAACAGACAATCTAATGATTCTGTCTCTTCGCAGTAAAATCTGCAGGACTGGGATGGTTGTATTTCCCATATATAAAACGTTCTATTGTTTGCAAGAATTTTTATATAAAAATGGAAAATGGAAAACTCTTAAGTTTTGAATCCAGCATTGTTTTGTGTATCACTTCACTGTGACATGGAGTCAGTGGATTGAAAATCTCTTCCCAATTATTTTACGGTCTCTATGGCACAGCTGTCAATGTTTTGGTCCTTAAATTGAAACTGGTACACTTTTTTTATTTATCACAATTTTCTTTAACCAATTTTGGTCTTTAATGCCGACAGATAACTTCCTTACTTTCTCTCCCTTCTACTTGCCTTCCCATTTTTGCGTTAATGCTGCAATTAGTTGGTTGTAATTTGGGGTAGAGCAGACATTTCCATATATTTATGTTAGCTGTGTCCTATTTATGATATCATTTACAAAGATTATACTTTTTTTTTATTCTCAAAAAATAATGTTTTTAAAAAAAAAAATCAATTAGTATATTTGAGTTTAACCATAATATTTGTGGTATTATTTGTTCTGTCTTTTCTGCTGGATTAAACTGAAATTGCAACCAACTTTCTATAGCTTGTTTTAAAAATAGCAATATCCCCCAAGTGGGATATGACTAAGGAGTTAATCAGGGTTAACTGGGATATGACTAAAGAGTTAATCAGGGTTAACTGGGATATGACTAAAGAGTTAATCAGGGTAAACTGGGATATGACTAAAGAGTTAATCAGGGTAAACTGGGATATGACTAAAGAGTTAATCAGGGTAAACTGGGATATGACTAAAGAGTTAATCAGGGTAAACTGGGATATGACTAAAGAGTTAATCAGGGTAAACTGGGATATGACTAAGAGTTAATCAGGGTAAACTGGGATATGACTAAAGAGTTAATCAGGGTAAACTGGGATATGACTAAAGAGTTAATCAGGGTAAACTGGGATATGACTAAAGAGTTAATCAAGGCAGCAACATCTTATCTATTTTTGCTAACATTCTATTCAAATGTATTGGAGTGAGAATTTCTTTCTTTCGGGATATGAATACCGATTATGCCAACTTCACCGTCAGACCATTTTATTGATAAACTACACGGTAATGTAAAATAATAATTTTTTTGTGATCCAATACGTAACACTGATCATAATGTGGTTGTAATCCAGAGAGGTTAGGAAAAGTATCTAGATCCTCTGAGGCTGTGTAGGGATTCAGACTGTGGATTGAAAAGCAAACATGAATCGTCAGCGTTTCAGTGACAGCTGTTTTTAAGCCCTGCCAGCTACTTGTTAATGTGGCTGTTTGTTCCAGCTAGTTAAAGATAGTGACACAATAACATTCTGAGTCACATGTTCTCACGTAGACAAGCTGATCATATATTAACCCAGTTTTCTGCACCTGGCTGAGGTAAAGATGTGGTAAATAACCTCTCTCTCTCCCTAAAGCCATCTACCTGGCCAGGAGGAACATCCGGAAGAAGGGGATGCTGGAGCCCTATGAGCAGGTACTACGGGTGGGAAAAAAAAGACTGGGGGGAAAAAATGCCCATCTTAAATAAATCCCACTTACTACGCCAGTGATATGTGGTTGTCTCACCTAGCTATCTGTGGATAAGAGCGTCTGCTTAATGACTGTTAATGTCAGGTACAGTAGCTGTCTCACCCATAGGGCTATAGTGGTGGGTTAAGGGCTGGTGTTGGTTATATTCTGTTGTCTGGCGGTTCCAAAGCAGGATTGAGGAACAAGATATTTCTTTATACATGTATCTGTTCTTTTATCTTCGGGGGATTTGTCATCTTATCTATTTGACTTTTAGTTATTTTAGTTAAACATCTGTTGTTTTCAACAGCAACACTACGACAATCTCCACAAATGGATGAACCCCAAGTGGGATTTCATCGTGATGCAGGCTACAGAACAGTACAAGTATGTAACCTTCTGTTGTCTGAAGACTGGATTAGACTACTGTTTATGTGTTGGTAGGGACCCACACACTGTGCGGGCTTTTGATCCAGCCCAGCATTAACATGCCTGATTCACCTAATCAAGAGCTGTGTGATTATTTGAATCAGATGTGTTAGTGCTTGGATGAATAAAAGCCTGCACACTTTGTGGGTCCCCAAGACCAGGTGTAATTCAATAGTGACCTGTCTTTCTTTGTTTCCTGTATCTACCTCCTACCTCTCCGATATGTGTTCTGACTGTGTCTGTCTGTCTGTCTGTCTGTCTGTCTGTCTGTCTGTCTGTCTGTCTGTCTGCCTGCCTGTCTGTCTGCCTGCCTGCCTGTCTGTCTGTCTGCCTGCCTGTCTGTCTGTCTGCCTGCCTGCCTGTCTGTCTGCCTGCCTGCCTGTCTGTCTGCCTGTCTGCCTGTCTGTCTGTCTGTCAGGGCTAGTAAAGAGAGGAAGAAGCCAGACAGAGTGGTGTTGGACTGTCAGGAGAGAGCCTACTGGATAGTACACAGACCACCGGTGAGCACAGACCCACCAAAGTGGTTGTGTGTGTGTGTGTCCACAAGGACAGGATATTGTTGCTGTCAGCCTATGAGGTCCATAGCGTCTAGTCCTGCTCCCTCTCCATTCACTGTGACTCTGTTTCGTGATGGAATTTACTCTGACCCCGCCGTAAAGTTTGATGTGGTAGTAAACAGCTCGGAGGCAAGTGTATCCTTTTAGGTTATTTAATGTGGAACTCACTTGACTAGTGACTACAATGGGGCGTCTCTGCTAAACGGCTACATGATTAACGACAAGTTCACAGTCATATCCCTACGCAGAATACTCCAGTTGTAGTTGTATCACCCAGTAGTGTTAATACGCATCACATAGGAACTATATCAGCTCACATCTTCCCTCCTCTTAGTCTGTAGACCTGAATGAGACCTCTATGAGACCTCTATGAGACCTGAATGAGACCTGAATGAGACCTGAATGAGACCTCTGAGACCTCTGAGACCTCTATGAGACCTGAATGAGACCTGAATGAGACCTCTATGAGACCTCTATGAGACCTGAATGAGACCTGAATGAGACCTCTGTGACCTCTGTGAGACCTCTATGAGACCTCTGTGAGACTTCTGTGAGACCTCTGTGAGACCTCTATGAGACCTCTATGAGACCTGAATGAGACCTCTGTGACCTCTATGAGACCTCTATGAGACCTGAATGAGACCTGAATGAGACCTCTATGTGACCTCTGAGACCTCTATGAGACCTCTATGAGACCTGAATGAGACCTGAATGAGACCTCTGTGACCTCTATGTGACCTCTGAGACCTCTATGTGACCTCTATGAGACCTCTATGAGACCTCTATGAGACCTCTATGAGACCTGAATGAGACCTCTATGAGACCTCTATGAGACCTCTATGAGACCTGAATGAGACCTGAATGAGACCTGAATGAGACCTCTGAGACCTGAATGAGACGTCTATGAGACCTCTATGAGACCTGAATGAGACCTCTATGAGACCTCTATGAGACCTCTATGAGACCTCTATGAGACCTGAATGAGACCTGAATGAGACCTGAATGAGACCTGAATGAGACCTGAATGAGACCTGAATGAGACCTCTGAGACGTCTATGAGACCTCTGAGACCTGAATGAGACCTGAATGAGACCTCTATGAGACCTCTGAGACCTCTATGAGACCTGAATGAGACCTGAATGAGACCTGAATGAGACCTGAATGAGACCTCTGAGACCTGAATGAGACCTGAATGAGACCTGAATGAGACCTGAATGAGCCCTGTATGAGACCTCTATGAGACCTCTATGAGACCTCTATGAGACCTCTATGAGACCTGTAGGGTTATTACATGACCAATAATAATACGTTTCTCTAGTCTGTTAATGACACAATACTACGCCTCGTTTCAATAACAAACAAAGTCATTTTATCCCCAACAACGGTTTCTGTTCTTTTTTTTTTTCTCAACAAAACTTTTCTTTCAACATAACAGTCTCATTCTTTTCAGTCTTTCAACTTAACTTTGAACTAAAGGCTGCTGGGTGGACTACCAGTTTCCTGCATAGAGATGTTGAGTGTTATTGTGTCTCACTGTAGCCATGAGGCCGTGGTCCAGACAGACAGAACAGCAGCAGAGCTACAGCAGCAGAGCTACAGCAGCAGAGCTACTGCAGCAGAGCTACAGCAGCAGAGCTACTGCTGCTACAGCAGCAGAGCTACAGCAGCTAGCAGAGCTACAGCAGCTAGCAGAGCTACAGCAGCTAGCAGAGCTACAGCAGCTAGCAGAGCTACAGCAGCTAGCAGAGCTACAGCAGCTAGCAGAGCTACAGCAGCTAGCAGAGCTACAGCAGGCCTCATTCAGAACTAGAGGTCTACTGGGCTCCATCCAGTCTGTATCACACACAGTCAACCACTACAGGAGAACTAACAGGGGTCATCAGTTGAAACATTGGGGGGGGAGAACATCTCCAAGGACTGTGTGTGATGTAATAGAACACAGATAAAAAGATACCAGGTGTTTTTAGGACATGGGGAAAATCAAACCTGTTACTCAGTTCAGGTAGGCCTCCACGCTGCAGGAAACTAGGAGGGGTGATTGACAACGCTGAGGAAAATCCAACAAAAGAGTTTACCAGGAAAAACTTCCAAAAGGACTAATTAGAGGCAGAAAGGAGTTGGAGCATGTTCAAGTAGCTTCCTATTGGTTCATTCATCCCCCCTCCTCTCCCCTGTAACTATTCCCCAGGATGTTGCTCTAATTGAGAATGTGTTCTCAGTCAACTTAAGGGTTAAATAAAAACAATTAAATACAAGTAATATAATGTTCTCATTCAAAATGAACAATGCTTGAGGATGTTGGTACCAGATCTGTTAGGAAAACATCGGTATGCTCGTTGGAGACCATTAACAATGCAGCATGATCATATGTCAGCTGATGTTTCTGAGTTTCCCCACTTCCTTACCCAGGGGTCTGTGCTCCACTTCCTTACCCAGGGGTCTGTGCTCCACTTCCTTACCCAGGGGTCTGTGCTCCACTTCCTTACCCAGGGGTCTGTGCTCCACTTCCTTACCCAGGGGTCTGTGCTCCACTTCCTTACCCAGGGGTCTGTGCTCCAGACTCTGGAGATAATATGTTGAGCTACAGCACATCAGACTGACTAAACAGGTGCTTGGTGTGTCCACAGCGTCGGACATACAGTGCCATGGACTATGGGCTGGACCGTCTCATTGACCCAAATGCAGAGGAGGTAACAGGTGAGTACTGTGCTGTCTGAGACATTTCCCTTGAAAAACAGAGTGGGTCCCAAATGCACCCTGTACACATATATATATGAGAGAGAGAGAGAGAATAATGAGAGAGAGAGAGAGAGAGAATAATGAGAGAGAGAGAGAGAGAGAGAATAATGAGAGAGAGAGAGAGAATAGAGAGAGAGAGAGAGAGAGAATAATGAGAGAGAGAGAGAGAGAATAATGAGAGAGAGAGAATAATGAGAGAGAGAGATAATGAGAGAGAGAGAGAGAGAGAGGATAATGAGAGAGAGAGAGAGAGGATAATGAGAGAGAGAGAGAGAGAGGATAATGAGAGAGAATAACGAGAGAATAATGAGAGAGAGAGAATAATGAGAGAGAGAGAGAGAGAATAATGAGAGAGAGAGAGAGGATAATGAGAGAGAGAGAGGATAATAATGAGCGAGAGAGAGGATAATGAGAGAGAGAGAGAGAGAATAATGAGAGAGAGAGAGAGAATATTGAGAGAGAGAGAGAGGATAATGAGAGAGAGAGAGAGGATAATGAGAGAGAGAGGATAATGAGAGAGAGAGAGGATAATGAGAGAGAGAGAGAATGAAGATAATGAGAGAGAGAAAGAAGATAATGAGAGAGAGAGAGAGAGAGAATGAAGATAATGAGAGAGAGAGAGAGGATAATGAGAGAGAGAGAGAGAGGATAATGAGAGAGAGAGAGAGAGAGAATGAAGATAATGAGAGAGAGAGAGAATGAAGATAATGAGAGAGAGAGAATGAAGATAATGAGAGAGAGAGAGAGAGAATGAAGATAATGAGAGAGAGAGGAGAGAATGAAGATAATGAGAGAGAGAGAGAGAATGAAGATAATAAGAGAGAGAGAGAGAGAGAATGAAGATAATGAGAGAGAGAGAGAGAATGAAGATAATGAGAGAGAGAGGATAATGAGAATGAAGATAATGAGAGAGAGAGAGAGAAGGAAGATAATGAGAGAGAGAGAGAAGGAAGATAATGAGAGAGAGAGAGAGAGAATGAAGATAATGAGAGAGAGAGGAGAGAATGAAGATAATGAGAGAGAGAGAGAATGAAGATAGAGAGAGAGAGAGAGAGAATGAAGATAATGAGAGAGAGAGAGAGAATGAAGATAATGAGAGAGAGAGAGGAGAAAGATAATGAGAGAGAGAGAGAATGAAGATAATGAGAGAGAGAGAGAGAGGATAATCAGAGAGAGAGAGAGAGGAGAGAATGAAGATAATGAGAGAGAGAGAGAGAGAGAGAATGAAGATAATGAGAGAGAGAGAGGAGAATGAAGATAATGAGAGAGAGAGAGAGAATGAAGATAATCAGAGAGAGAATGAAGATAATCAGAGAGAGAGAGAGAATGAAGATAATCAGAGAGAGAGAGAGGATAATCAGAGAGAGAATGAAGATAATCAGAGCGAGAGAGACAGAGAGAGAGAATGAAGATAGAGAGAGAGAGAATGAAGATAATGAGAGAGAGAGAGAATGAAGATAATCAGAGAGAGAGAGAATGAAGATAATGAGAGAGAGAGAGAGAATGAAGATAATGAGAGAGAGAATGAAGATAATGAGAGAGAGAATGAAGATAATGAGAGAGAGAGAGAGAATGAAGATAATGAGAGAGAGAGAGAGAGAAGATAATGAGAGAGAGAGAGAGAGGATAATGAGAGAGAGAGAGAGATGAAGATAATGAGAGAGAGAGAGAATGAAGAGAATGAGAGAGAGAGAATGAAGATAATGAGAGAGAGAGAATGAAGATAATGAGAGGAGAGGAGAGAATGAAGATAATGAGAGAGAGAGAGAATGAAGATAAGAGAGAGAGAGAGAGAATGAAGATAATAAGAGAGAGAGAGAGAATGAAGATAATGAGAGAGAGAGGATAATGAGAATGAAGATAATGAGAGAGAGATAGAAGGAAGATAATGAGAGAGAGAGAGAGAGAGAGAGAGAGAGAGAGAGAGAGAGAATGAAGATAATGAGAGAGAGAGGAGAGAATGAAGATGAGAGAGAGAGAGAATGAAGATAATGAGAGAGAGAGAGAGAGAGAGAGAGAGAGAATGAAGATAATGAGAGAGAGAGAGAGAATGAAGATAATGAGAGAGAGAGAGGAGAAAGATAATGAGAGAGAGAGAATGAAGATAATGAGAGAGAGAGAGAGAGGATAATCAGAGAGAGAGAGAGAGAGAGGAGAGAATGAAGATAATGAGAGAGAGAGAGAGAATGAAGATAATGAGAGAGAGAGGAGAGAATGAAGATAATGAGAGAGAGAGAGAGAATGAAGATAATAAGAGAGAGAGAGAGAGAATGAAGATAATGAGAGAGAGAGAGAGAATGAAGATAATGAGAGAGAGAGGATAATGAGAATGAAGATAATGAGAGAGAGAGAGAGAAGGAAGATAATGAGAGAGAGAGAGAAGGAAGATAATGAGAGAGAGAGAGAGAAATAATGAGAGAGAGAGGAGAGAATGAAGATAATGAGAGAGAGAGAGAATGAAGATAGAGAGAGAGAGAGAGAGAGAGAGAATGAATATGAGAGAGAGAGAGAGAATGAAGATAATGAGAGAGAGAGAGAAAAGATAATGAGAGAGAGAGAGAATGAAGATAATGAGAGAGAGGATAATCAGAGAGAGAGAGAGAAATAGATAATGAGAGAGAGAGAGAGAGAGAATGAAGATAATGAAGAGAGAAGAGATGAATAATAGAGAGAGAGAGAATGAAGATAATCAGAGAGAGAATGAAGATAATCAGAGAGAGAGAGAGAATGAAGATAATCAGAGAGAGAGAGAGGATAATCAGAGAGAGAATGAAGATAATCAGAGCGAGAGAGACAGAGAGAGAGAATGAAGATAGAGAGAGAGAGAATGAAGATAATGAGAGAGAGAGAGAATGAAGATAATCAGAGAGAGAGAGAATGAAGATAATGAGAGAGAGAGAGAGAATGAGAGAGAGAGAGAATGAAGATAATGAGAGAGAGAATGAAGATAATGAGAGAGAGAGAGAGAAATAGATAATGAGAGAGAGAGAGAGAGAAATAGATAATGAGAGAGAGAGAGAGAGGATAATGAGAGAGAGAGAGAGAGAATGAAGATAATGAGAGAGAGAGAGAATGAAGATAATGAGAGAGAGAGAATGAAGATAATGAGAGAGAGAGAATGAAGATAATGAGAGAGAGAGGAGAGAATGAAGATAATGAGAGAGAGAGAGAATGAAGATAAGAGAGAGAGAGAGAGAATGAAGATAATAAGAGAGAGAGAGAGAATGAAGATAATGAGAGAGAGAGGATAATGAGAATGAAGATAATGAGAGAGAGATAGAAGGAAGATAATGAGAGAGAGAGAGAGAGAGAGAGAGAGAGAGAGAGAGAGAATGAAGATAATGAGAGAGAGAGAGAGAATGAAGATGAGAGAGAGAGAGAATGAAGATAATGAGAGAGAGAGAGAGAGAGAGAGAGAGAGAATGAAGATAATGAGATAGAGAGAGAGAATGAAGATAATGAGAGAGAGAGAGAAAGATATGAGAGAGAGAGAATGAAGATAATGAGAGAGAGAGAGAGAGGATAATCAGAGAGAGAGAGAGAGAGAGGAGAGAATGAAGATAATGAGAGAGAGAGAGAGAATGAAGATAATGAGAGAGAGAGAGGAGAATGAAGATAATGAGAGAGAGAGAGAGAATGAAGATAATCAGAGAGAGAGAATGAAGATAATCAGAGAGAGAGAGAGAGAGAGAGAATGAAGATAATCAGAGAGAGAGAGAGGATAATGAGAGAGAGGAGAGAATGAAGATAATGAGAGAGAGAGAGAGAGAGAGAGAATTAAGATATAATGAGAGAGAGGAAGGAGAGAATGAAGATAATGAGGAGAGAGAGGAGAGAATGAGAGTAATGAGAGAGATGGAGAAGAATGAAGATAAGGTAGAAGAGAGAGGAGAGAGAAAGAAGATAATGAGAGAGAGAGAGAGAGAGAGAATGAAGATAATGAGAGAGAGAGAGAGAGAGAATGAAGATAATGAGAGAGAGAGAGAGAATGAAGATAATGAGAGAGAGAGAATGAAGATAATGAGAGAGAATGAGAGAGAATGAAGATAATGAGAGAGAATGAGAGAGAATGAAGATAATCAGAGACAGAGAGTAGCTGTGCTAGAACCACCTGCTTCTCAGAGCTCTAAGAACATTACTGAGGATTAGCAGGGAGGCTACTAGAGTACAGTTCTGTCTCTCTCAACATCTCTCCCTCTGTACTTCTCTCAACCTCTCTCTCTCTCTCTCTCTCTCTCTCTCTCTCTCTCTCTCTCTCTCTCTCTCTCTCTCTCTCTCTCTCTCTCTCTCTCTCTCTCTCTCTCTACCTCTACCTCTACCTCTACCTCTACCTCTACCTCTACCTCTACCTCTACCTCTACCTCTACCTCTACCTCTCTCTCTCTACCTCTCTCTCTCCCTTTCTCAACCTCTCTCTACCCCTCTCTCTCTACCTCTGTGATGGCACACTGTGGTATTTCACCCAACAGATATGAAAGTGTTGTGTTTGTTTTCGAATTCTTTGTGGATCTGTGTAATCTGAGGGAAATATGTGTCTCTAATATGGTCATACATTGGGCAGGAGGTTAGGAAGTGCAGCTCAGTGTCCACCTCATTTTGTGGGCAGTTTGCTCATAGCCTGCCAGGTCTGCCATTGGCGACCTTTCTCAATAGCAAGGCTATACTCACTGAGTCTATACATAGTCAAAGATTTCAACGCCACAGGCTTTTTTGGGTTGGAGGGTTTGTATTTTCTCTCTCTCTCTGCTTTTCATTTGACAGTTTGTTTTGTTGTCTCTTCCTTCAGATTCTTTTCCATCTCATCCTTCACCTGTTGTCGAGAGGAGGGTTTATACACACACACACACACACACACACACACACACACACACACACACACACACACACACACACACACACACACACACACACCACACACACCCCTTCACTCTTTCTGCCCAAATATGCCTGTTACCATGCAGATTTATCTTCTTGTGGTGCAGTCTGTGACTGGGGTGTAGGTTTGTGACTGGGGTGTAGTCTGTGACTGTGGTGTAGCCTGTGACTGTGGTGTAGTCTGTGACTGGGGTGAAGCCTGTGACTGGGGTGAAGCCTGTGACTGGGGTGTAGCCTGTGACTGGGGTGTAGCCTGTGACTGGGGTGTAGTCTGTGACTGGGGTGTAGCCTGTGACTGTGGTGTAGCCTGTGACTGGGGTGAAGCCTGTGACTGGGGTGAAGCCTGTGACTGGGGTGTAGCCTGTGACTGGGGTGTAGCCTGTGACTGGGGTGTAGTCTGTGACTGGGGTGTAGTCTGTGACTGGGGTGTAGTCTGTGACTGGGGGTGTAGCCTGTGACTGGGGTGTAGTCTGTGACTGTGGTGTAGTCTGTGACTGTGGTGTAGCCTGTGACTGTGGTGTAGCCTGTGACTGTGGTGTAGCCTGCTTTCGAGAGGAATTGTGTGTGTGTGTGAGTGTGTTAGCTGTGACTTTAGATATCAGTGGAACAGAAGAGCTCTGCCTGTAATAACAAGCTGTTCTTCTCTCATTGGTTTTCAGGTGTTAACCTTCGACATGGTCAGGAGAACTGTAAGACATCAGACATACTTCTGCACTGGAATACCTGAATAACCCAATGCACTCAGTTTATGTGTTTGTGTAGAAAATAGATTAAGTACAGAAATTACAGACATATCATGTATCTCCTCTCCTCTCCCCTTCCTCTCCCCTTCCTCTCTCCTCTCCTCTCCTCTCCTCATTTATCCCCCTCTATCCTCTCCTCTCCTCTCCTCTCCTCTCCTCTCCTCATTTATCCCCCTCTATCCTCTCCTCTCCTCTCCTCAATTATCCCCCTCTATCCTCTCCTCTCCTCTCCTCAATTATCCCCCTCTATCCTCTCCTCTCCTCTCCTCTCCTCTCCAGAACATCTTCCTTACACAAGCCTTAATGAGGTCAGCTGTCAAATCGTCTGTGTCCCTCACAGCGTAAGTCCTTCTCAATACACTTCACCCATTCATTCATTGATTGGTTGTTTGTGTGTGGTCATTTGATTAATTAATTGATTGGCTGACTGACTGACTGATTGTTTGAGTGTGGTCATTTGATTAATTAATTGGCTGAATGACTGACTGACTGACTGATTGTTTGAGTGTGGTCATTTGATTAATTAATTGATTGGCTGACTGACTGACTGAGACCAGTAACATTAATATTGTGTTCAGAAATGGAAGACCCGTCCAAAATCAAATAATCCCCAACGTTACAGTATAATGAGTTAGAAGTTATTTTATTGTTTATATGATTATTGTTGGGATGAGAACGTTGATGTCCCCTCTGTTCTCCTTAGCTTTGTGAAGTACGTGACAACCCACCACAATCACGACCCGTTCCTGACCACCCCTGTCCCCAGCAACCCCTGGATAACGGACAGTGATGAGTTCTGGCAACTCAACTCAAGAAGGTACGTTCTGGCAACTCAACACAGGTGCACAGTTTTGCTCCGGCCCAGTAGAAATACACTTGATTCTACTGATCAAAGTCTTGATTGAAGATCATGATGATTTCATTACTATCTCTCTCTCTCACTCTCTCACTCACTCACTCACTCACTCACTCACTCTCAGTGTGGACATCCCCACTAAGTTGAGTGTGGAGCGTTGGGTCTTGAGCTTCTGGGAGCTGATCAGTGACCCACGAGGCAGAGTCGACTTCAAGCTCTTCCTCAAGAAGGAGCACAGTGGTCAGTACACACACACACACACACAGTTTCCTTACACAAGCCCTAATGAGGTCAGAGGTCAAATCGCTCCCGAGTGGCACAGCATCTCAGTGCTAAAGGCGGTGCTACAGACCCTGGTTCGATCCTGGGCTGTATCACAACCGGCCGTGATCGGGAGTCGGGCGGCGCACAATTGGTCCAGCGTCGTCCTGGGTTTGGCCGGGGTAGGCCGTCATTATGAAATAAGAATTTGTTCTTAACTGACTTGTTAAATAAAGGTACAATAAAAACACACACATTGTTCTCAATTCCTTGTGTCCTCTTTCCTTGTGTCCTCTTTCCTTGCCTCCTCAAAGCATACTGGGTGGAAAGATGAATAGTTCCTCCAACAGAGGGCGCAAGGGAGGAAAGATTCATCCCAAATGGAACCCTATGTAGTGCACTACGTAGGGAATATGGAGCCATTTCATTTAGGATGCACCCTACGGTTTACCTTGCATGCTGTAGTTTGCAGCTCAGCTAACCTAGCATTTCAACTAACCACACGTGTGTGTGTGTGTTTTGTGTGTGTGTGTGTGCAGCGGAGAACATGGCGTTCTACGAGGCAGCTGAGGAGATGAGGTGGGGAGCAGCGTCTGCCATTCCAGAGAAATCCCAGTTCATCTTCAAGTGAGTTACACTGGAGAACGTGTGTGACAGAGAGAGTTGCATCTTGGTTTTTAACCTGTGTGTGTGTGTGTGTGTGTGTGTGTGTGTGTGTGTGTGTGTGTGTGTGTGTGTGTGCGTGTGCGTAGCACCTTTCTGAAACCGGGAGCTCCTCGATGGATCAACATTGATGGTCGTACCATGGGGCTGACAGTGAAGGGCCTGGTTGTTCCTCACCGCTACGTCCTCGACGCCGCCCAGACACACATCTTCCTGCTCATGAAGAAGGTGTGGTATTATTCCCTCCAAACAGAGAGCTCAGGCTTATTCACCCACCAGCATAGTTCACTGAACTACCTCGTTAACACAACTAACGCACATTAAACTGTTAGCAGGATACTAACGCACATTAAACTAAGGTTAGCAGGATACTAACGCACATTAAACTGTTAGCAGGATACTAACGCACATTAAACTAAGGTTAGCAGGATACTAACGCACATTAAACTGTTAGCAGGATGCTAACGCACATTAAACTGTTAGCAGGATACTAACGCACATTAAACTAAGATTAGCAGGATACTAACGCACATTAAACTAAGGTTAGCAGGATACTAACGCACATTAAACTAAGGTTAGCAGGATGCTAACGCACATTAAACTGTTAGCAGGATGCTAACGCACATTAAACTGTTAACAGGATACTAACGCACATTAAACTGTTAGCAGGATGCTAACGCACATTAAACTGTTAGCAGGATGCTAACGCACATTAAACTGTTAGCAGGATGCTAACGCAGATTAAACTGTTAACAGGATACTAACGCACATTAAACTGTTAGCAGGATACTAACGCACATTAAACTGTTAGCAGGATACTAACGCACATTAAACTGTTAGCAGGATGCTAACGCACATTAAACTGTTAGCATGATACTAACGCACATTAAACTAAGGTTAGCAGGATACTAACGCACATTAAACTGTTAGCAGGATACTAACGCACATTAAACTGTTAGCAGGATACTAACGCACATTAAACTGTTAGCAGGATGCTAACGCACATTAAACTAAGGTTAGCAGGATGCTAACGCACATTAAACTGTTAGCAGGATACTAACGCACATTAAACTAAGGTTAGCAGGATACTAACGCACATTAAACTAAGGTTAGCAGGATGCTAACGCACATTAAACTGTTAGCAGGATGCTAACGCACATTAAACTAAGGTTAGCAGGATGCTAACGCACATTAAACTGTTAGCAGGATACGAACGCACATTAAACTAAGGTTAGCAGGATGCTAACGCACATTAAACTGTTAGCAGGATGCTAACGCACATTAAACTAAGGTTAGCAGGATAATATAAAGCCATTTGTCATAAGGCACGGCCGGAACGCCAGATTGTGTGTCCGTTTCATAACGTCAGAATGAAGAATTGGTTCAACTCAGAAGTTCGTAGTAACTCAGAAGTTCGTAGTAACTCAGAAGTTCGTAGTAACTCAGAAGTATTCGGGTTCCAGAGGAAAACCCTTCACTCACTATTATTTTACTTTGTGTCTTTTTTTTTTAGCAGCAGAGGTGCTGCAAATAAAATACATTAAAACTTCAAGGTTTTATAATGTCCCCTCCTCTGTCTCTGTCCCAGGATACCTTCTACCGTTACCTCAAGTCTCCGGTCCACAAAGACATATTTTATAATGTCCCCTCCTCTGTCTCTGTCTCAGGATACCTTCTACCGTTACCTCAAGTCTCCAGTCCACAAAGACATATTTTATAATGTCCCCTCCTCTGTCTCTGTCCCAGGATACCTTCTACCGTTACCTCAAGTCTCCGGTCCACAAAGACATATTTTATAATGTCCCCTCCTCTGTCTCTGTCTCAGGATACCTTCTACCGTTACCTCAAGTCTCCAGTCCACAAAGACATATTTTATAATGTCCCCTCCTCTGTCTCTGTCCCAGGATACCTTCTACCGTTACCTCAAGTCTCCAGTCCACAAAGACATATTTTATAATGTCCCCTCCTCTGTCTCTGTCCCAGGATACCTTCTACCGTTACCTCAAGTCTCCGGTCCACAAAGACATATTTTATAATGTCCCCTCCTCTGTCTCTGTCCCAGGATACCTTCTACCGTTACCTCAAGTCTCCGGTCCACAAAGACATATTTTATAATGTCCCCTCCTCTGTCTCTGTCCCAGGATACCTTCTACTGTTACCTCAAGTCTCCAGTCCACAAAGACATATTTTATAACGTCCCCTCCTCTGTCTCTGTCCCAGGATACCTTCTACTGTTACCTCAAGTCTCCGGTCCACAAAGACATATTTTATAATGTCCCCTCCTCTGTCTCTGTCCCAGGATACCTTCTACCGTTACCTCAAGTCTCCAGTCCACAAAGACATATTTTATAATGTCCCCTCCTCTGTCTCTGTCTCAGGATACCTTCTACCGTTACCTCAAGTCTCCGGTCCATAAAGACATGCAGAAGAGGGCTCTGGTCCCGGCGCCTCATGTCTTCACGTAAGACGCTGCAGGATATTCTGCACCCACACAATATGATAGTTTATTGGACTGAAACATTACCCTGTCTCTACCCAGCCATCTCCAGTTGATAGAGCTAGCATCATGTGTCTCTACCCAGCCATCTCCAGTTGATAGAGCTAGCATCATGTGTCTCTACCCAGCCATCTCCAGTTTATAGAGCTAGCATCATGTGTCTCTACCCAGCCATCTCCAGTTGATAGAGCTAGCATCATGTGTCTCTACCCAGCCATCTCCAGTTGATAGAGCTAGCATCATGTGTCTCTACCCAGCCATCTCCAGTTTATAGAGCTAGCATCATGTGTCTCTACCCAGCCATCTCCAGTTTATAGAGCTAGCATCATGTGTCTCTACCCAGCCATCTCCAGTTTATAGAGCTAGCATCATGTGTCTCTACCCAGCCATCTCCAGTTTATAGAGCTAGCATCATGTGTCCTCTACCCAGCCAATCTCCAGTTTATTAGAGCTAGCATCATGTGTCTCTACCCAGCCATCTCCAGTTATAGAGCTAGCATCATGTGTCTCTACCCAGCCATCTCCAGTTTATAGAGCTAAGCATCATGTGTCTCTACCCAGCCATCTCCAGTTTATAGAGCTAGCATCATGTGTCTCTACCCAGCCATCTCCAGTTTATAGAGCTAGCATCATGTGTCTCTACCCAGCCATCTCCAGTTTATAGAGCTAGCATCATGTGTCTCTACCCAGCCAAGAGACATTCAACTGGTCTTGGAGGATCATGGATCAAGAACAGCAGTGGTCTTGATGTGCAACATGAGTCTGATCATCTACACTCACCTCCCCTTCTCCTTCCTCCTCCTCTCTCTCACCTCCTTCTCCTTCCTCCTCCTCTCTCTCACCTCCCCTTCTCCTTCTCTCTCTCCCCCCTCTGTTCTGAATCTCTCGTCTCTCTCTCCCCCCTCTGTCTCTCTCTCCCCCCTCTGTCTCTCTCTCCCCCCTCTGTCTCTCTCTCCCCCCTCTGTCTCTCTCTTCCCTCTCCCTCCTCTCCAGTGATGCCCAGTTGGAGGCCAATGTGAGGAATCGTAACCCAGGCGTCAGCCCCATCCTGCTGTGGCAGCAGGAGGAGGAGGAGAAGGCAGCAGCAGCTGTTGCTGCTAGGCCCATTGACGTCAAAGCCATGGTGGCCACCAACAAGCTGGACAGGAAGTAGAGAGCCCAGGGCATCATGGGAAATGGAGTTTAATACACACTGTTGTTCATCTAATATATATTTGGTTTCCATGGAGATGGTGTTACATAGAACTACTTAATGTCCTAAATAATGGAGATATTGGTTATTGTTTTAATGGAGATATTGGTTATTGTTTTAATGGAGATATTGGTTATTGTTTTAATGGAGATATTGGTTATTGTTTTAATGGAGATATTGGTTATTGTTTTAATGGAGATATTGGTTATTGTTTTAATGGAGATATGGTTATTGTTTTAATGGAGATATTGGTTATTGTTTTAATGGAGATATTGGTTATTGTTTTAATGGAGATATTGGTTATTGTTTTAATGGAGATATTGGTTATTGTTTTAATGGAGATATTGGTTATTGTTTTAATGGAGATATTGGTTATTGTTTTAATGGAGATATTGGTATTGTATAGAATAATTTATGTCCTCGACAACTGATGTCAAGCCAGTACGGATTGGTTGATTGAGGGAAATAAGCTATTGGCTGTTGAGTACCTGTGTAGCGTTAAGGCCAGTTACTGTACTAAGAATGAATCTGCTGACCAGATGATAAAAAGCTACTTTAGTTCAGATGGACAGGGGACGGGACTGGCTGTAGGGGCCCTCTGATACACAACATACTGCTGCACTGGAGACATATATACACCTGGAAGAGCCACACATGGAACGTGAAGATGGAAGCCAGAGATAGATTACAGTTACCAGTCTACAACTAGATAGATAACAGTTACCAGTCTACAACTAGATAGATAACAGTTACCAGTCTACAACTAGATAGATAAGTTACCAGTCTACAACTAGATAGATAAGTTACCAGTCTACAACTAGATAGATAACAGTTACCAGTCTACAACTAGATAGATAACAGTTACCAGTCTACAACTAGATAGATAACAGTTGTTACCAGTCTACAACTAGATAGATAAGTTGTTACCAGTCTACAACTAGATAGATAACAGTTACCAGTCTACAACTAGATAGATAACAGTTGTTACCAGTCTACAACTAGATAGATAAGTTGTTACCAGTCTGCAACTAGATAGATAAGTTGTTACCAGTCTACAACTAGATAGATAAGTTACCAGTCTACAACTAGATAGATAACAGTTGTTACCAGTCTACAACTAGATAGATAAGTTGTTACCAGTCTGCAACTAGATAGATAAGTTGTTACCAGTCTGCAACTAGATAGATAACAGTTGTTACCAGTCTGCAAAATGTATTTTATATTTGTAAGTCTCACATGTCCCATACCTCTGTAGGTGGTGTATTGTTCATATGTCTTTTGCATCATCTGTCTGTCTGTCTGTAGCTGTTTCTACAACACTACTATGTCAAAGCTGAACCTGTCTACACTCTCCTGTCTGTCTGTCAGTGTATAGAACATGTTGTCTGTCTGTGTATAGAACATGTTGTCTGTCTGTCTGTCAGTGTATAGAACATGTTGTCTGTCTGTCAGTGTATAGAACATGTTGTCTGTCTGTCTGTCTGTCTGTCTGTCTGTCTGTCTATAGAACATGTCTGTCTGCAGGCCGACGTTTTGTTTCCCTCTACCTCTGTTCTGATAATCCGGTCTCAATTATTATAGAATATTATTATAAATGTAATAAAACCATGAACCTGCTGCTTCTGAATATTGATAATGTGTCTGTATGTGTGTGTACTGTCTGTATGTGTGTACTGTCTGTATGTGTGTACTGTCTGTATGTGTATGTACTGTCTGTATGTGTATGTACTGTCTGTATGTGTATGTACTGTCTGTATGTGTGTACTGTCTGTATGCGTGTGTACTGTCTGTATGCGTGTGTACTGTCTGTATGCGTGTGTACTGTCTGTATGTGTATGTACTGTCTGTATGTGTGTACTGTCTGTATGTGTACTGTCTGTATGTGTATGTACTGTCTGTATGCGTGTACTGTCTGTATGCGTGTACTGTCTGTATGCGTGTACTGTCTGTATGCGTGTGTACTGTCTGTATGTGTGTGTACTGTCTGTATGTGTATGTACTGTCTGTATGTGTATGTACTGTCTGTATGTGTATGTACTGTCTGTATGTGTATGTACTGTCTGTATGTACTGTCTGTATGTGTGTGTACTGTCTGTATGTATGTGTGTGTACTGTCTGTCTGTATGTGTGTGTACTGTCTGTATGTACTGTCTGTATGTGTGTGTACTGTCTGTATGTACTGTCTGTATGCGTGTGTACTGTCTGTATGCGTGTGTACTGTCTGTATGCGTGTGTACTGTCTGTATGCGTGTGTACTGTCTGTATGCGTGTGTACTGTCTGTATGCGTGTGTACTGTCTGTATGCGTGTGTACTGTCTGTATGTACTGTCTGTATGTACTGTCTGTATGCGTGTGTACTGTCTGTATGTACTGTCTGTATGCGTGTATGCGTGTGTACTGTCTGTATGCGTGTGTACTGTCTGTATGCGTGTGTACTGTCTGTATGCGTGTGTACTGTCTGTATGCGTGTGTACTGTCTGTATGCGTGTGTACTGTCTGTATGTATGTGTACTGTCTGTGTGTGTGACTATCCTCACCTGTCTCCAGTCTTAGCAGCAGGACCCAGACGGTGGTCAGGTACATACTAAAACATTATCTAGCTCCACTATATTCATTAAATAAATCACACAACAGTCTCATTAATAATCTGTTCAAACTGTATTATTGATCTATATATTCTAACAGTCTCTGTACAGTACAAGGTGTTTAAAGAATACAACAGTAGTCACACTCCTTATTTGGGGTCAGTGTTAAATGGCACCCTATTCCCTATGTAGTGGGAATAGTTCCCATAGGTGCTGGTCAAAAGTAGTGCACTATATAGTGGGAATAGAGAGTGTCATTAGGGACATAGCCCCTTATTTTGACATGCCAGACAGCCAGCCCAGCTTGAATAGCGATGGAGGCGCCACCGGCTCCTCCTCCTGATTGGCTAGCTGTCTGAACAGGTTGCCAGGGCGGGAGGTGTCGTCATGGGAGGGTTTAGAGGTGGGGGAGGCCTATAGGAGGGGAGAGAGAAATGGAGGAGAGGATTTAAAGAACATATGGGGTGAATTACTTAACAGTCAGAACTTGGTGATGTTCATTAGGCACTATACAGAAGATAACGTTTTAAACTGAAGTGAAATAGAGAGACTACCTGAACTGAGAGAAATAGAGAGACTACCTGAACTGAGAGAAATAGAGAGAGACTACCTGAACTGAGAGAAATAGAGAGAGACTACCTGAACTGAGAGAAATAGAGAGAGACTACCTGAACTGAGAGAAATAGAGAGACTACTGAACTGAGAGGAAATAGAGAGACTACCTGAACTGAGAGAAATAGAGAGACTACCCTGAACTGAGAGAAATAGAGAGAGACTACCTGAACTGAGAGAAATAGAGAGAGACTACCTGAACTGGGAGAAATAGAGAGACTACCTGAACTGAGAGAAATAGAGAGACTACCTGAACTGAGAGAAATAGAGAGACTACCTGAACTGAGAGAAATAGAGAGACTACCTGAACTGAGAGAAATAGAGAGACTACCTGAACTGAGAGAAATAGAGAGACTACCTGAACTGAGAGAGATAGAGAGAGACTACCTGAACTGAGAGAGAAATAGAGAGACTACCTGAACTGAGAGAGAAATAGAGACTACCTGAACTGAGAGAAATAGAGAGAGACTACCTGAACTGAGAGAAATAGAGAGACTACCTGAACTGAGAGAGAAATAGAGAGACTACCTGAACTGAGAGAAATAGAGAGACTACCTGAACTGAGAGAAATAGAGAGAGACTACCTGAACTGAGAGAAATAGAGAGAGACTACCTGAACTGAGAGAGATAGAGAGACTACCTGAACTGGGAGAAATAGAGAGACTACCTGAACTGAGAGAGAAAGAGAGAGACTACCTGAACTGAGAGAAATAGAGAGACTACCTGAACTGAGAGAGATAGAGAGAGACTACCTGAACTGAGAGAAATAGAGAGACTACCTGAACTGAGAGAGATAGAGAGAGACTACCTGAACTGAGAGAAATAGAGAGACTACCTGAACTGAGAGAGATAGAGAGAGACTACCTGAACTGAGAGAAATAGAGAGACTACCTGAACTGGGAGAGATAGAGAGAGACTACCTGAACTGAGAGAAATAGAGAGACTACCTGAACTGAGAGAGATAGAGAGACTACCTGAACTGAGAGAGATAGAGAGAGACTACCTGAACTGAGAGAAATAGAGAGACTACCTGAACTGAGAGAAATAGAGAGACTACCTGAACTGAGAGAAATAGAGAGACTACCTGAACTGAGAGAAATAGAGAGAGACTACCTGAACTGGGAGAAATAGAGAGACTACCTGAACTGAGAGAGATAGAGAGAGACTACCTGAACTGGGAGAAATAGAGAGAGACTACCTGAACTGGGAGAAATAGAGAGACTACCTGAACTGAGAGAAATAGAGAGAGACTACCTGAACTGAGAGAGATAGAGAGACTACCTGAACTGAGAGAAATAGAGAGAGACTACCTGAACTGAGAGAAATAGAGAGAGACTACCTGAACTGAGAGAGATAGAGAGAGACTACCTGAACTGAGAGAAATAGAGAGAGACTACCTGAACTGGGAGAAATAGAGAGACTACCTGAACTGAGAGAAATAGAGAGAGACTACCTGAACTGAGAGAAATAGAGAGACTACCTGAACTGAGAGAAATAGAGAGACTGCCTGAACTGAGAGAGATAGAGAGACTACCTGAACTGGGAGAATAGAGAGACTACCTGAACTGAGAGAAATAGAGAGACTACCTGAACTGAGAGAAATAGAGAGAGACTACCTGAACTGGGAGAAATAGAGAGACTACCTGAACTGAGAGAAATAGAGAGACTACCTGAACTGAGAGAGATAGAGAGACTACCTGAACTGAGAGAGATAGAGAGACTACCTGAACTGAGAGAGATAGGGAGAGACTACCTGAACTGAGAGAGATAGGGAGAGACTACCTGAACTGAGAGAAATAGAGAGACTACCTGAACTGGGAGAAATAGAGAGACTACCTGAACTGAGAGAAATAGAGAGACTACCTGAACTGAGAGAGATAGAGAGAGACTACCTGAACTGAGAGAGATAGGGAGAGACTACCTGAACTGAGAGAGATAGAGAGACTACCTGAACTGAGAGAGATAGAGAGAGACTACCTGAACTGAGAGAGATAGGGAGAGACTACCTGAACTGAGAGAGATAGAGAGACTACCTGAACTGAGAGAGATAGAGAGAGACTACCTGAACTGAGAGAGATAGGGAGAGACTACCTGAACTGAGAGAGATAGGGAGAGACTACCTGAACTGAGAGAGATAGAGAGACTACCTGAACTGAGAGAGATAGAGAGAGACTACCTGAACTGAGAGAGATAGGGAGAGACTACCTGAACTGAGAGAGATAGGGAGAGACTACCTGAACTGAGAGAGATAGAGAGAGACTACCTGAACTAATGTTTTCCATTCTGTGCGTGACATGAACAGGACCCTGGCCTCATGTCCTTGTCTCCTCCCTAATAGCAAGGAAGCTGGTCGGCTTCCTTTGTTTTGTTTATTCAGATCAGTGCAGATGAAGGCGAGGAGACAATGAGAGGAAGCCACGTCAGAGTATTGAGATGCACCCCCATGGAAAATTGATGTGAAAACACTCGCTGTTTGTCTGGTCACAGATATGGTTTGGCAGGGTGGAGGTCAATTCCACCTCAATACAAAATCAGTTGAGCAGAATAGAAAAATCCTCTTAGATAAAAATAGGAACATTGATAATTCATGAATGGAATGTGAAATTGACTGCAGATCCCGGCAGACAGCATGAAACCAGGTTAGCCGTCAGCAAAACCCACAGGGCTCAAAAACAGCGTACTATACAGGGAATAGGATGGCATTGAGGACGCAGCTCACATGTTCTTGTTAGTTAGCGATCTGAGGCAACATCAAATCAAACCGAAGCCACGTTAAAAACCAAACGCAGGAAAAATAGAAGTTAGCTTAGTACACTGCAAACCCCCCACTGCAAAAACACTTGACGGCAAGTAAAATATAACATACTAAAGATAGATAACTAAACACACACACACACACACACACACACACACACACACACACACACTAAAAGAGATACCACCACACACACACCATACTAAAGATACCACCACACACACACACTAAAGAGATACCACCACACACACACACACTAAAGATACCACCACACACACACTAAAGATACCACCACACACACACTAAAGATACCACACACACACACACACTATAGATACCACACACACACACACACACTAAAGATACCACACACACTAAAGATACCACACACACACACAATGACCTGTTGCTGCTGTCCTGGGTCTGTTGCCCTCAAAACAGCTGGAAATGCAGACATAAAACATCATGATACATATCGTAGGAAATCAACAGAAATGGCTAAAAAAACACCATTCTACTGAAACTTGAGGTGAGGTTCAAATTCATACAGGTTCATAATATGAAAACCTCAGCTATACATTCAACCTCAGACCCCGTCCTCCCCCAACACCCCCAAACCCCCCCCGTCCTCCCCCAACACCCCCCGTCCTCCCCCAACACCCCCCCGTCCTCCCCCCACCCCCCCCGTCCTCCCCCAACACCCCCCCCGTCCTCCCCCAACACCCCCCCCCAACACCCCCCCCGTCCTCCCCCAACACCCCCCCGTCCGTCAGTCTGTCTGACTCACCAGTGGGCGTGTGATGTCAGTTCCCTGTGTGGAGGACTTGGTTTTACGGGTGTTGGTCATGCTCAGAGGTAACAGCCCAAACCTGGAGAACAGAGACAGGGTACTGGGTTAAAATACTTCTGGACCTGTAGCCTATAGACAGGGTACTGGGTTAAAATACTTCTGGACCTGTAGCCTATAGACAGGGTACTGGGTTAAAATACTTCTGGACCTGTAGCCTATAGACAGGGTACTGGGTTAAAATACTTCTGGACCTGTAGCCTATAGACAGGGTACTGGGTTAAAATACTTCTGGACCTGTAGCCTATTCTAACCTGTAGCCTATAGACAGGGCACTGGGTTAAAATACTTCTGGACCTGTAGCCTATAGACAGGGTACCTGTAGCCTATTCATAAGGCATCTCAGTGTAGAAGTGCTGATCTAGGATCAGGTCCTCCTGTCCATGTAATCTAAAAGGACCAGTATTCAGTCATAGAGCTGGTCTAGGATCAGGTCCCTCATGTCCATGTAATCTAAAAGGACCAGTATTCAGTCATAGAGCTGGTCTAGGATCAGGTCCCTCCTATCCAAGTAATCTAAAAGGACCAGTATTCAGTCATAGAGCTGGTCTAGGATCAGGTCCCCCTGTCCATGTAATCTAAAAGGACCAGTATTCAGTCATAGAGCTGGTCTAGGATCAGGTCCCTCTGTCCATGTAATGTAAAAGGACCAGTATTCAGTCATAGAGCTGATCTAGGATCAGGTCCCTCCTATCCAAGTAATCTAAAAGGACCAGTATTCAGTCATAGAGCTGGTCTAGGATCAGGTCCCCCCTGTCCATGTAATCTAAAAGGACCAGTATTCAGTCATAGAGCTGGTCTAGGATCAGGTCCTCCTGTCCATGTAATCTAAAAGGACCAGTATTCAGTCATAGAGCTGGTCTAGGATCAGGTCCCACCTGTCCATGTAATCTAAAAGGACCAGTATTCAGAGTCATAGAGTAGGAGTGCTAGTCTAGGATCAGGTCCCACCTGTCCAGTGATCCAATATCAGAACTCCTATTCAGAGAGACTTTTTAATGATTATGGGTCCTGGTGTGTGTGCGTGTTGTCACCTGATCTGGGTGCTGGCCAGTGGCAGGATGTTGTAGGGTTCCTGAGAGCCCACGCTGTTACCACGGGAAACAAACTGCTTCTCTGTCCCCGTCAACAATCCCAACAACACCTGGAACAACACAACATTAACACAGTGTTTGGAATGGGGACATTTAAAGTGAATTAAGTCATTAACACAAGGCTTAGCACATCGCTATATTTCCCCTGTGTGTAACACACGACTTCCAGTGTTGTGGTTGTACAGGATGTGAGTTGATGGTCACCAGACTTCGTGCTGTATGTTATGGATTGTTGTCATATCTGATGCTAGTGACGTGACGTCAGACTGGAGGATTGTTATTGTATTCTGTAACACTGTGATCTGTAGCAGCTGACAAAGCTGTTCAGACATGCTACAAGCCTCTCAGCTGGTGTTTACAGAACATTTGGTGCTGGTGTCATTATGATATAAGAGCCTTCTCAGAAAAGGCCAAGTTGGACATTTTCTCTGTTACTATCAACCATTTCTCAATTTCTTTTGTTGACCTGGAACTTCCCTTTAACAATGTTATTAAAACATTATCACAATGATAGCACAACAATGTTAACACAACCAAAACACCACAATCGTACAATATAAACACACCACAAAATTATCACAATGTTAACACAACATCTGAATCCCCAACAGCACCTCAGAGAGCTACACATTGTGACCAAAGTTACCGAACGATCAATACACAGTGGATAACCCAGGATAACCCAGGATAACCCAGGATAACCCAGAATAACCCAGAATAACCCAGGATAACCCAGGATAACCCAGGATAACCCAGGATAACCCAGGATAACCCAGAATAACCCAGGATAACCCAGGATAACCCAGAATAACCCAGGATAACCCAGGATAACCCTACTGTACACTGACTATCATGATTTATTTTAGTCTCCAATCACGTTAGAGTGTCAGGGGGCGGGGCCATTCGTACCAAACTCCTCTGTGATAGGCGGTTGAGGTTGCTGTTGAATGGCGGCATGAACACATCCAGGTCAAAGGGGTCAATGTAGCTCTCCAGCGAATCACACACCTGCTGGACCCTGTAACATACAGAGAGACCAGGATGTTACTGTAACATACAGAGAGACCAGGATGTTACTGTAACATACAGAGAAACCAGGGGGTTACTGAACCCTGTAACATACAGAGAGACCAGGATGTTACTGAACCCTGTAACATACAGAGAGACCAGGATGTTACTGTAACATACAGAGAGACCAGGGGGTTACTGGACCCTGTAACATACAGAGAAACCAGGGGGTTACTGAACCCTGTAACATACAGAGAGACCAGGATGTTACTGTAACATACAGAGAGACCAGGGTGTTACTGTAACATACAGAGAGACCAGGGTGTTACTGTAACATACAGAGAGACCAGGGTGTTACTGTAACATACAGAGAGACCAGGTGTGTGTACCTGTGGTCTTGGTGAGAGCGGAAGCCCCTGCCATCCTCTAGTCTGGTACCCAGGGTAGCAGTGAGATATCTCAGGTCAAATAACAGCTGTAGAGACCTGTTCTGAGTCATAGGGAACGGACAGTCCTGGGGAGGGAGGGGGGAGAGAGAGAGGGGGGAGAGAGAAAGGGGGGAGAGAGAGGGAGAGAGAGAGAGGGGGTGAGCGAGAGGGAGAGAGGAGAGGGAGAGAGAG